>NW_010973187.1:8846241-9112179 GCF_000737465.1 Haliaeetus leucocephalus
TCCCCGTTCTCCTGGAGGGTCGCGAAGCCCAGAGCTCGCTCCTCTCTCCTGGGGCGCGCCTTAGGCCGGCCTGACTTCTTAAGGCGTGGGTCGGAAGCCCAGTCCGTACGGGCGTTCCTGTATTAGCGTCGAGGCTGCGGCGTAAAGGCCGTCCGGTTTCCGAGGCGTTTGCTTGAAAAATTCGTCTGAGAGATGTGTTTGTTCGTGGATTTGTTCCTTAAAGACCTTGGCTTTTATTACGCCCTCAGGGCATCCCGAAATTAATGTTGATGTCACCGTGGTTCAAATTATTCGTTTTAAACTAGATTTATTGCTGGAAACGAATCCAGAAGCCTTACCGCTGGAAATCCATTATTTTCAATACAAACAAGGAATTAATCAAGTGAAGCGTTACCGATCAGGCAGCAATAGAAATCCAGGCAGTGCAAGATGTGTTTTAGCTCTCCGCTTCCTACTTCTACTGGGAGACCTGCACGCACCGATGGCCTGGCTGATGGGGACAGCTTGCAGGACTCTGCTGTTCACTGACCAAGTTGCCTATTCTAGTGTTTTCAGTAATTAGATTAACCAGGACACAGTGAGTGTATGGTGAAAATTATATGGAAATGTATTTTACGAAAAAGGGAAAAAAATAAAATTGTCAGTGATCAGATTTCAAAAGTGAGTGTTGTTTCCAGACCAAATTTCAAAACTCAGCTGAATATATTTAGAACTCCCATTCTGTTTAACGTAGTTAAATATTTTCTGTAGTTATAGTCACAGTAAATCAGCAGCTAAAGGGGAGCAGTTCTTCCTTAGCAAGTTCTTTGCATAGAGAATGTACCTCTGCACCAAAGTCCAAGGACGTGTTTTTGCCGCAAGGACTGGTGGGTTTATATCTACTCTGCACTGGTGGAAATGGTTACTGCAGTCACAGGGCACCGGAGAAGCTGTCCAGCAGCAGGACTAGTAATTATTATTATTAAAAAAAAAAGTCTCATCTTTAATTATTTAAAAAAAAAAAAATAAATGTTTCAACTTGCCTGTATGGCCTATGCAGGAGCTGATCGTTACTGTAATATTGCTTTCTCCCTTAGGGATTCAAAAAACTTGCCTCCATCTTGCTGTGTTTTACTTTTTCCAAACTGGATAGCAGCATTTGTCAATTTTACACGTTTAATTTTTATGTACGTGTTCCTCAGCTCCTCTAACAAAACAGTATAATTAAACATTCAGATTTGCACTGCTCTTTGTCATACACGAGTTAAGTCTGGGGGGTTTGCCTTTGTTGAATTAATGGTATGTCATTTTTAGTTGTGTATGTAACATGAAAACGAGAGAGTACTGAATGGAAATTATCTATTGATACTGTTTAATGCTTTTTTAAGGCTTCAAATATAAATAAAAGTCAGTTATCTGCTATATATTATCTTTTTTCTCCCGTCACTAGAAAACACAGGATACTGAAGTATCCCCAGTTTCCTGAGAAGTGCTGATTACCTTCAAATCGTATTGATTAAAATAGTAATTTCTCTTTGATTCCAGTAGGATTTATCAGTGGCTGGCATTTCTGTGGAGCAGGAACATTTTTTTCAATCTTCTTGTGACATACAGAAAGTCAGTGTTGGTCCGCAATGCTCAGGCTATACCCAAGGCTTCAAGTGACAGCTAATGAAAGCCTAATTGATATTGTTTCTTCCCTAGAGTTTTTTATTTCAGTCAGTACACAGGATGAAGAGAGGAAAGTGGACTGAGGTGAAGTCAGGCTATGAGCAAGGGAATGAAGAGCTAGAAAAGCCCGCAGTCTTTCAGATTTTCTTTGATTATTATGTCTGTGACTGCATCAAATACAAACTTGACATTCTGGGTGTCTGTGGCACATGTCAAGTGAGAATATATCTCTTTATCTTCTTTCCTTATGTTCAAGTCTAGGAATTGTTTCTTGATGTAATTTCCAGCATCTTCAAATGTATTTAGTCCTAGTGGAGAGAACGGTAAAAGAAAGAGAAGACACATTTCAACTGGTACTTCCTCACAGCTGCTAAGAAACAAGACTTCTTTTTTTCTTTTTTTTTTTTCTTTCTTTTCTTTTTTTCTAAAGGGAATGAACTTCATGCAATAGGTGTGAAAATTTTGTATCTAAACTGCCCACCTAAATTTAAATTTAAATCCCTAACCAGAAGTCCTCATTTCTGAAGTGAAATGCTCCTAAGTCAGTGTGAAACAGTTAAGGACCTTAGAGAGAGAGCAGAAAGTGAGAGAAACAGAAGAAAAAAGGAAGGAGCGTAAAGTCAAAGGGAATCAGGTAGATAGCAGACAAAATTGGTGGGAAGTACAAACATGAAGAGATAAAGAAATAAAGAAGGAAAAAGGGAAAATTGAGATGCTTATATATTCAGTCATAATTTCTTCATGCAGCTTTTCTGCCTTTCGGTAGTACTCCTTTAGAACAACAGCAGGTGTAAACACTGGTACCGCGGACTCGCTGTAGGTCTGGAGCGGGATGGGAGTCCTGGAGGCAGGCTGTGCCGAGAGCCCTTGCTGGCTCCCATCCTGTCTGAAGCCTCAGGCAGCGTAAAGTGGTGTAGCTCCACTGAGTCTAGCACATATTTGATTATCCCAGTGAAGCACTGAGTAATTTGGGGTTGCTGTGTTGATGTGTCCTGGGAAAGGGAGTGAAGGAGCTGGTTTTCAGGAAGTGCGCAGAACCCATCTTCTAATAACAATATTGCTTTAATTATGCTTCATTCTGGACACTCCCTATCCCAAATGCATTAGGTTAATACTAAAATACTGACAGATTTTGGCTTTTATGGCACTTTCTGACTTAGCCTCCTATATTGTCTTGCACCAGCTGGGAACAGCTGCTGTTTTTTATTTCCAGTAGACACTACTGTGACATGCAAAAGGAGGCAGGCTTCCTTTATGGAATGGATTTTCAAAATAGGGACAAAAAACCTTGGATCCAGTTATGGTGTGTGTGAATGATAAGCCAGTGACTTGTACTGAAGTATTGGCTGGGTTCATCACACCACACTTCAGCCATCTGAAACTTCTAGGTCTCTCAGCTTCGTCTACTGCCAAGGGAGAGAAATAAGCATCTCCAGAGAGACATGACCCCACCCTAGGATAAACATGATGAGTAGGTGAGATGAACCGGATTCTGACCATGTCTGTCCCATACCATTCTTTGAGAGTAAGGCTAGATGCTTAGATAAGATGCTTAGCATTTAAATGGTTATATATATTGGTGACTTGAGTCAAAATATGAGTCTTTAATGCATGGCCTGCACTAATCATCTGAATGTATTTTCTTCTGAAAAACCCAAACTTACCATTATACTCAGGAAAGCAGATATTCAGATGAACTTTTGTTATTTTCTCTTGAAAGAGGTCTTTTTTATTTAGAAACAGCACAATGGAAGTGGCTGCAAAGCACTTGTGGTTGCAGATGCTGTTGAACAGCTGAAGGCTTTCATGCATTCTGTTCTGTTGAGATGCAAAAGGTAAACTTGAGAGACTGACAAATCTCATGCCCATATGTCATTTTTACTGTAATGTTCTTTACCGGCAAGAACCAATACAGCATAATAGCCTTTAAATGGTTATCAGGGAACAGGAATAGTTCTGATATGCCATCAGAGAGTACATTAAAACTTAGCAGCAAAAAGGGTTGTTTGTCTCTTCTGACTCACCACTTCTTTATCTTCCACCAGAACCATGTCATAGGCACTGAGTGCAGCACAGAATATGATGCAAGTAACTCCCTCAAAGCAATGAATCCACTTTTTTCTCTCTGATCGCTGTCCACCCACATCAAACATCCTTTGCAGAAAAAATAACATATGTACAATGTAAAGCACTAACTAATAAGGACAGAGTCATGCTGTTAATGTGCAGAGTGCAACTGGAAATCAATGACAGTCAAATATCCAGCTTTTCCAAATATTGGTCTGTTTCTATCCCAACAGGTCAAGGAGTACTATATATTATTTACGGCTTTGTAGTGGGCATAAAATGAAAAGTAAAGGCTTAAATACCTGTGTATAGGAAATACATTCAGTACTTTCGGGTGGCACTCTGTGTTGAGGAAGTGGGGCTCTGCATAAGAGCTCAGTGCGGGACTAAGCCCTGCAGGCAAGGATTTATTCAGGACAAAGTTCATACGTGAAACATTGACAAAAGACCCTCAAATCCACAGTCATTTGTTACTTCATAGTTTTGCTTGTAGTGAATGGACACATTGATCAGTAAGACATGTGACTGGAAGCCGATCATGGATTGACCCACTAGTTATGTTTAATTGGCTAGCGTAGATCTATATTTAGTCATCTATTCATTGCCCTGGCGCGATCACTTAGCTAGCTGTATAACCTGCAGCATGCGTTTGTGTGGGGGGGGTCTCTGCCCTGTCAATCTCATTAGCTGCTGTTTAAGCAGCAATTCGTGGGGAGCAGGAATCCCTTCATTTGTAGAGAGGAAAACATAGAGCTGTCCTCCTCTGCATTAATTTCCTTCAGTCTTTGCCAGAAATTACTACCTTTGGGTAGTCATATGAACTTTTTATGGACTCTTCATATGGGGTCAAAAGCCAACCGAGCATACCTGGCTGGGACCTAGTTAGGGCCCAGCTGAGATGGAGCTGTCGTCAACGCTACCGTTGTTCTGGTTAGCATTAGCTTTCAAAGTTCCCACTTACATTTGCAGTTCTTCAGTGATAAGGGATGGGGCTTTCTTTTCACTCTTTTTCTGACATAAAAAGTGCCAAAACTGAACATTTTAAGTGCATTACAAGGGAGAAAGAACATGTAAAAAAATCAGATTTATCCTACCCTTACTTTTTCTGTTTCCTTGTGTACATGATGACTTTTCCCTGTGCTGCCTGTTGTTGCTGAAGTTAAAGCTGTAAACCCTAATCCCCTCTTGCATTATCCCTTCCTTCAAGAAAATGCATTAGATCTTAGTCTCTGATGTATCTCCTGCAGTATCTGGAAACTAAACACAGCTCGGTTTTTACAGCAATGAAAATATCGGGATTCGGTATGAAAAAATTATGTCAGTAATAAACAAAGCACGAATAATTTGTTACTGAAACACCATTTTTTGCAGTATATTGATCCTCTGTTTTCTTCACCATCGCCAATGCAGCTGATGGAAACAAAGGTTATTGTTAATCATTTTTCATCCTGCTTAGAAGAGATGAAATCCTTCCCAATGGTTGTGATGAACTGTTTCTGCAGCTGAGGAGTAATTAGAGAAAATTATTTTTTTTCTAGTACATTTCATCTCTGATCATTGGGTGTCTATAAATGTGAATTATTAGGAAATCAGGAAGCTGTTGTGGAGCAAGATTTTAGTAACAGTAATGGCGTCCTTCCAAGCATATCTTCACTGAGTTCAGTATGCCTACTGAAGAGTGAGGTCAGTATGAATAAAGCATCTTGATTTTTGGCTGCCATTAGTGCCCCCAAATCACGTGCCATTATGCGTCTTCCTTGATTTGTGGTATGTAACTCTGAAATCAGGGTTATGGGGGGAAAAAGGCTTCAAAATTTAGTCTGCAGTAAAGTTTTGCAAGCATATATAATCATATGAATCTGTATTCACTTCCTGCAAGCTTTGAGCGTATTGCCCTGTGAATATTCATTAATAGGACAAGATCAAGGCCAGAGGCAATGCTTATGGGCAGTTTTTGTTGTACTAACCTTAGTTTGCTTAGCTCTTCTCATGTCAGCCTAGAATGTAGCATATGCCCATGTAAAATTGAAGTCCCTCTGTGAGTGGTAGAAAATGTATTTCTGAGATGATATTTTCGTTTTACCAAGACAGACAAAGTTAGTCTCAAAAGCTCTATATTTTCCCAGCACTGCTCTTGGAAAACTTAGCTACAGATATGGGGCTGGATATATATTTATTTGCCCTAATGGTACATATAGTGAGACTTGAAGACTAAAATAAAGCTTGCCTGATTTCAGTCAAACTCTTCCTAGCACATCAATGGAAATGACAGCAGGAGAAGACCTATGGAGATCAAACCTTCCTTTAAAAATATTTAAGTATGTTCTGAGCTCTGGAAATCAAAGTCAACAATAGTGAAATAAATTGAAGACCACAAGAAAGGTAAATTACACTAAACCAGCAACGTAACCACTAAGAAGATAGCAAATAACAAGAGATGTTGTCTGTGCAACTGTAATTCAGTTCCCTGGAGCAGTACTGGGATTTAGACTTTTACTGCACAGATACAGAATGTTTTCTGCCTCGTTCAGTTCAGGAGAGGGACAAGTGTTTAGTGAATGAAGCATCTGTTCATGTTTTCTTTCTATCCACGTATGGCTTGTGACCTCAGGCCTCATTTAAGTACATCGACCAAAACTCTGAATGTGGAAGTGTTCCGTCTCTTTATAGAAGTTTCTATGGTACTTATCAAACTAACTGCAGAGTCATCAGGATCCCCCAGCTGTTTTGCATTGCTCTGGCAGTGCAAAATAGCAGTAACTGGCTGGTTAAGATGGATTTATAGCTGCTCTGCGTCTCTGTAGCAGCTCAAACCCTCAGACTATTTTGTAGTGATTTTACCTTGTATTACTCAAGTGCCTAAAACCACCAATGAATTTACTCACATAACACTACTGTGATGCATAGCAGAGAGGCTAAACACAGTGGGTTTTGTGTTTGTGGTGGCATTAGGAGCCTTCCTCTTGTTTACAGACATTCAGGTAACTTAATTGTCAGTTGTGCTGCATTTCAGTTGGACCTAGACACTAATTCTGTTATTCTAATATCAGGACTGGTAGCATTCATGTCAAAGAGGGTTTGCACTCTGATGATTTATTTCTCCATCCTGATTTTATTTCGTACATAAACTATGATTGTAACTGAAGATGCTCGGATTTCCAATGTACAAAGCTGTCTGGAAATAAGTTAATCAGAGAAAAAGAAGATGATGTCTATGACGCTGCACTGTAGTGTTTGTGGGTAAGTGCTGAATTTTCACACGTGATCAGTGTATTAATAGGTGATAATAATTTATTTGTAGGGCATCTACTTCAGAATCTTATTTTGTATATGTAATTTTCATTGTGTCAAAGCATAGATGGTTTGGGGGATGTTTAATTGCCACACGAGAAGAAAAAATGAAGCCCAATGAAAAATCTAAAAGTTATAATCATGGTGCTTTATACATCTATCTGTCTCTACAGGCAGTTTCTTGTCTGGACTAAATTCCTCAATTTGCACCCCAGCCTTTAAATTAAGAATTAAATGGAATTCAGTCCTTAGAGGAAAGCATTATAGAACACTGAAACTATCATAATTCATTCAAATACATTTTCATGTGGAATTAGATGTTTTTAATTGGTTCACCAAGCATAACAAAATCTTGAGTATCTGAAACTGTCAGTTATTTTTCAGTCAAATTTCTCAGAGACATTATTTTCAAGACTTTTTCTGAACATTTTGCTTTTCATTTTAGATGAGCATGAAGGCATGCATGCTAATACTGAAATTTCCCATGGGACAGAAATTATTCTTTTTTTGCCAGCTGTAATGCATTCCAGTGTTAAGAGCAGTTATTTCCATTCTCAAAAGAAGAGAGTGAAAGGTTGAGAGTGCGTGCAAATTAGTAGTCATCAAATGTTTTGCATGCTGTTAAGGACATTTATGTAGGCAAATTTCATAAATGTCACAAACAATTATTCAAATGGCAGGATACAAATAATGCTTTTAGACAC
The DNA here is from genome assembly GCF_000737465.1 of Haliaeetus leucocephalus. Lineage (NCBI taxonomy): Eukaryota > Metazoa > Chordata > Aves > Accipitriformes > Accipitridae > Haliaeetus > Haliaeetus leucocephalus. Next base: position 8,853,954 of record NW_010973187.1, read on the forward strand.
TTACATATGTAAAATGTCCTTTTAGAACCTGATATTCTGAGATCTCTTAATAACAGTCCATTATATGCTTAAATTTGGAGTACTGGTACTAAAATACCTTGCTTTTTTGGCTGTTTCAAAATATTAAATAAGAGTGGATTCAAGGATATCACAATGCGATTACCAATATTATAACAGGTCAATACTTTTGAAAGAAAATACTTAAGAAAGATAAAACCCCAGAAAACTGTCAAGAAAACTGGCTTTCCTACCTGAAGTTCAAATCCTTGAAAGAAAACTGAGTCTCTATAATCCCAGTTGTTTTCACTCGGGAGTGCAAAACATCTTGCTCACTAGGCACATAGTCTGGCATTGCTAACCTGTCCAAATCGTTGAGGTAACTAAGGAGAGTAAAAAGAAATGGTGATCAGTGAATTCAAAAGGTGAAATGAACATTACATAATCACTTCATATTGAGCTGCTTTTAAATATTTCGTGTAAATTGCACATTAAAATACAATACTATTGGTTTTTATACAACGTAGATCCACAATCCAGAGCTTTTCTTTTTTCTTTTTTTCTTTTTTTCTTTTTTTCCTTGTATATAGAAGCTTAATTTAGTTGTATATGATAAACATCTTTCTGAGAATTTCAGTCCAGGAAAATCCTTAATTTCCTCAGGGATGCTAAAAACCTACCTTTTCAGGGAAGGGGTTTTGTCCATTTGCTGCCACCACAGAGGAAGAACCTCAAGCATCTTGCAGAAGCACATTAACTAGAAGTTATTACAGCCTATCAGACGTGTTTTAACATTATCTTCCTTCCTAAGTGAGAGGGAGGGCCTAATATTTTGGAGGAATTCACATTTAGGGGCTGTTTTCCCTGCAGACCTATCAGTTTACAAGAGGAAGATACATGATAATTTAAAAAAACATATTTTGTAATCAAAACCAGAAGCTTCAATGAAGCTGAGCCCCCCCTAGGCTAGTATTCTCACAACCCCATGGAAAAGAGTGGATTATCTGGTTTTATGTCTGGCATACAGAGATAAAATCTGCATGAAACGAGAATGCCAACTAGATCTTTGAAGCCTGTTCCTGTCCTACCAGCAACCCTTCTCCTTTCTCTTCCAGGAGCAAGGAGCTTTCTCAAAATGGCTGGACAGAGCCTATGAAATCCTACTAGCTGGTCTAGGAATCTGTGTAAAGAGGTTATGAACTGAGAGAAGGAAAAGAAGAGGTGATGTCTGGGTAGCTTCCTACCTTTTAACTACTAATATTCAAATAAAGCCACAGGCAAGAAACCACATACAAAGGTTGAAGCATTTTCAAGCTTTCGGTGTCCCAGTTGGCTGCTTTCCATTTGTAGCCTCTTGTCTCTTGACAAAAGAAACACAGTCTCTCTAATGTTTATTAGGCTTCATGCCTTTTTTTTCCTTCTCTAACACAAAGTCTGCCCAGCGTGAAGTTCTGCTGTTCAGTTTAACCAGACAACTACCAAAACAAACCTCACAGCTCATCATACCTGTCTGCAATATTTAATAGATCTGTAAATAAAAATAAAAAAAGAAAAATAATTTTTTTTAAAGCTAGAATCTTCCATTTGGAGATTTGTGAGTAATGCTTGGAAATGGGGTTTTCTAATTTTACATTGAATAAACTGAGTCCACTCAGCAAGGAGTGCTGAAGTTCATCTGAGTAATCCAATGTTTGCCCATTATTTGAGTCCAGGAAGCAATCTGTTTTAAAAAAAATTATGCAATATAGCTCTGGTTCTCTGAGTAGGGCCTGAGGCAAACTCAGCTCAGCTCACTTTTGTGGAACACAGAAACAAAAGACATTTTGCAATTTATAAAACATGTAAGCACTAAAATAAACACTTGTATATAAAATTCATTGTAAAGATCTGATAGTTCTTAGTCACAAATACCTAAATTCAATTCAACACAGCCAATTGTAATTGCATAAAAAATTAGACCAGGTTAATTATTTAGTTAATGGAGCAAGAGAAGCATCTTCAGATTCTTCCTAGAGCTGTAGGCAGCTCCAAGGGGACACTCTGCAGGCCAACTCTCCACTTGCAAAAGAGGGACCGCAAACTAGCAGGTTAGTCTAAATGCCTGATCTTTCCTTGGCTTGAATGAGGTGAGGAAAATCCTACCCTGAGAGACAAATAACTGAGCAAGCAAGAAGCGCCATGTACTACTGGTAGCTATACAATGACATTTAAGGTCATGATTTATAATCCTGATTTTGCCCCTTCCTTACCCATTGCTCCATCTTAAAACAGGATTAATTCCAGGTGAGTCTAAGGAAGACATTCCAGCCAAATTTGACATAGATGGGATTTTCTATTATTCAGAAGATCTCATTTTTTTCAATTAAAACACACAGAGTAAAGGCAGTGATCAAACTTCATCAGGATGAATTAATAATGAAAAGACTCAGAGCAGACAACCTCAGAAGGTCAGTTTACACAATATAAATCAATACTCTGTGTAGGAGCTGATTCACAGCAGCTGAGAAACAGGGTGTTGGTTTTAAAAGAAATTGAAATGTAGCATTAGATGGTTGATTGACTCTAGCTGGTTTTGAATTGATCATTAGAAGCCCAGTAGCAAGGGCAAAAATTAAGTTGATTTTAATGGTTTAGAGCCAAAGGCTAGATTTTCAGAAGCATCAGGTACTGAAGGATGAAGACAGAGGATTAGCAGGATTTTCAGAAGTGTTCAAGCAGATGAAAAACATATCACTGTTGTTTTTAATGTAACTCTAGCAATAAATAATGATTATTGGCTCCTTTACAGACTGTACTAGCTCCCTTAAATACTGAAACCTGTTGCAGGTTAAAACATGACACAGCCCATAACACTGAAAGGGAATTACTTTAGACTATCCTATCTTCTTTTTAGCCAACAGAGCCTAATCTGCCAGGCGTAGTGTAATATTTTTTTTCCTGCATTAGTTTTTGTTTGTTTGGTTGGTTGTTTTTTTTAATGTTTTTAGAAGTGTTTTTCCTTTTAATTATGATGACTGACTTGTTATGGGCTTTTAGTGCTGGGAACTGCAGTGTGGGCTGTCAGAAAGGATGTATTAGGAAACAAAAGATTGCTCTGTACTATTCCTATAGAAATACAAGGGTGCCATAAAATACTGCCAAATCAGGCACAAATCAATGCAGGCAGTATTTTCTTTGTTTAGGTATCTGGCAGAAAGGTCTTCATTCTTGCTTTGAAGATATAAAGAGACAAAGAATTTTTAATATTTTCATGGTATATCCCGTCTACTATCTACCATTAGTGAGCTGTTACTGCCTTCCATTTGCCCAGCTCCTGGACCAGCCTCCGATCATGCCTTCCCTGCTGAGTAGAACGGACACCCAACACCTTGTGAGGTTTCACCCTGCAAGTGCCCTCAGCCTGTACGAGATGCTCCAGGAGCAGAGAAACCTCCATCTGCAGATCTTGGAAGATGGACCTCAGCTGGAACAACCTTCTGCCCCAGGTGTAGAGTCTGACTTTACGCACTCTAGGAAAACTCCGACCCAGGTGACAACTCCCTTCTTGGTCTCCTGTGAACTCAGGGAGAAAACAGCAGAGCAGGACCAGTGTAGCCTGCAAGAACAGCTGTTCTGTTGCAACCAGACCAGGGAATCCTGAAAAGTTGAAGCTTACTGACTACATCTAAGCTAGGAGATGTACTCCAGCTGAATGGTGACCCTTCGTGGAGCTGGAGCTGAGCAGCCCTACTCCCCTGCTTATCTGCCTGCCACCTCCCAGGCTGCAGAAAGGGAACTGGGGGCCATCAGGTGGAGAGCGGCTGCAGCACCGCTGGCCAAGACCAGCTGGATGCTGCGGTGGTAACGGCCCAGGGAATACCCGTCCGTGCAGCCAGATTAGTTTAGAGGAAAGTTTCTATAGCTTTCTCCAGACTTATGTTTAGCAGCTTGAAAGGTGTACATTCAAAGTACAACTAGAACCTAAGCTGTTTCAATTCGCCTTTTTCCTCATTTTGTCAATCTTGGAATTACCTAGGGAGAGAATAGACTTTTTTTTTACAGTTTAAACAAACTCACAGAAAGAAATTATTCCTTGTTTTCACTTGTTTCCTTCAGTTAAGCATTTCTAATACTTTATAAACGTCAGCAAAAACCCTCGTTCTTTTTCAGGTTAGTGAGCAATAATTTTCATAGGCTGTTCTGCACGTGAGGAAGAGTTCTTGTCGCCAGCCTTCCTACGCTGTCCGTTACGGTAATAGCCAGCGGGTCAGCACCTGCGGCTGGTGTCACCTACTAGGCTGCCGAGTCACTGAGCTGGTACTCCGCTGCCCTTGCGAAGCAGGCCTGCGTCCCGCCGTCCCTCCACAGTCGTTTGATGAGTTCAACCAATTCAGAAGACATGTCGCCATCCTCCAGAGTTGTTGCCATGGCGCACAGCTTCCTTTCGTCTTCCTAAAGAGAAATTTCAGTAAATGTTGTGCAAACTCACTGTGCCCCTCCACCTCCCTGAAGACGTGCTTGGTTTACAATGTGTTGCAGGGGCAAAATTTCTCATTTTCACTGATTTTTCCAGGTAGCTGTACTCACCTGTGCATGTAAGCATCCTTTTACAAGCTCGCTTCCCTCTAGTTAGTGCCAAGGTTAGACTTAAATTGTGATACACAGAGTTTTCCTCTTTTTATTGTTTTGTTTTGTTCATACAAGAGCTCAGTTTCATCTTACCATAGCTGTTCACAAAAGGTCCAACTTGGAAGGAAGACTTTTATTGTAAGAGAGAGTAGGGGGGTATCAAAAACTAAATTAAAAAGGATATTTAAAACTTAAAGATATTATAACTACATCAAAGCAGAAATATATAGCTAAATATATTTTTGAATGTATGTGGAAGAAAAAATGTCTAACTTTAGGCCACGGTGAGAAATGTGGCAAAGTGAATAAAGCTAGTAAATGCATTTCCCATATGCTTTTTTTTGAGGAGGAAGAAACCTCTAACTGAATAAAATCCCAAATATTTTAAATGTATTATTCTGTAATTTCTTCCTTTTGCAGTCAATCCAAAAAGACTTCAAGTAATGTATTACATTAAAAATATTTCTTTTCAGTGGTTAACAGCTTAGGAATGTACTGTAAATAAAGAGCATGATTAAAATAGGGTAATCTGATACAGTGTCACAGCAATGGATAATTATAGAATATAATTCCTTCCTAGCCATGTAAGTAGACAACTGAAGTGACTTGCAGTCAATAGTTGCAAAAGGAGAAGTGCATTCTGACAGACGCCGTTTTGGCAGGGAGCATGTTTTATTCAAAAATAGAAAATATCTTCACAATAACTTGTAACAAATTTATTTTAGGAATGTACTATACCTTTATGTTTCAATAGAAATTACAGTTTATGGAAACTTTGTAAAAGTAAGAGACTGATCAAAAAGAAAACACAGCAGGTTTTCTAAAATATAGGAGAAACGGAGTTAGCATGGAAAGAAAAAGAAAAAAAAAAAGGGGGAAATAACCCCTAGAGAATTGCCTTCATTCAGAAGAGGAAGGAGGACAGCCGTACAATTGCCCTTCTGCACTAAACGACACCGGCTCCATTTACAGCCCCATCCTCTCGCTCGGTGCTGGCTCAGCAGAGCCGAGTCATGCTTTCTCCCGTGTGCCCCTCATTTGTCTCCAGGGCTGCTCTGCAGGGCGCACACTTGTTCAGCTTCCAGATAAGAGTTGGAACGTTCTCCCTTCAAGATACTGCATATCATTTAATGATTATAGCTCTCCTCCTGCGATATTGGATTTGGTGGTTGAACAGCCTGCAACAAGCCTTGAGCTTAGAGCTGCCAGGTGTATGGTACATGTTCGTGGATTATTATGCAAAAGGTGGCAACTGTGGATTTTGATGCTTACGTAAAAAGGGAAGATAGTGGCAGACTGAGTTTATCATAACCCTGATTTATACCATATTTTGTTTCTCTCTGGCATTTAGACAGACTTCAGATGATTTTCATATTAAAGATAGATTGCAGTGTTGCTTTAGGAAGAAAAAAATACCTCTCCCCAGAACAGATGTTGTTCAAAATTACGTGCTGAGGCACTTTCAGGACCAGTAAGAGGTATTTGCAGGCAGTCCTGGAACATGGATAAACCCATTGCTTTCTGGCCCAAGATAAGCCCAGTCTTTGGGCTAGATGACTTTAAGCAGCTAAATCTGAACCAGAAGACAGCAAGAACAAAGTCCAGCTGAAATCAAAGCTTATATCAAAACAACTCAAGCTTGTAAATGGCTTATGATTTTACAGAAAATGTAAGCTAAGTTTGGGTTTGGAAGAAAAGGCAATGTTTAGTGGCGATTCAAATAAATGTGACCAAAATTTCAATTTTCTTTAAAACTCACATCCAGGTTACTTTTATGTGGTTCTGGGGGAAAAGAAGGCAGGCACTGCAAATATTTTATACAGGTGTATTCAACTGTACTCCTAGAGGCCTATTCTGCCAATGACAGTAAGAGTGGGTTTACTGTGATAAACTTACAAAAGCTGTATTTTCTGCATTTGCTTATATATTATGTGAAGAAATTAACTGGGCTATTTAACAAAATTTTCAACTCCCAGTTCCCCAGGCTGTGAAATCCCTTGAAAATAATGTCTGTGAAACTGGCATAGATGATAGATGATGAGTGAACATGTATAAACCTCTCAGAAAGTTTGGTGGGGCTGAGGAAAGAAGCTGAAGCACCAGGGCTCAGGCAGAACATATCTCAATTACAGATGGCAAACAGAGTCTGGACCTTGTAGTGGATATTAGAGGCTGAGCCAGGACTTTTGGCTAGGTGCTGCAAGGTTCAACTGACTTAGGCCATGTAGACTGGTAGGTGGGTCCTTATGTGGTACACGTGTCTCTCACAACTGAGGAGACAGGCCAAGTTGCAGCACATTCACATGGGTCTATTTTCTGTGTGCTGCTTTTGGGCAGCATTACATTTGTTTGAATGACTTGCATTCACGGACCCTTAAAAGGATACAGGAAGAAAACATTTAGTTCCTATTTTGCCAAATGACTGTATGAGCTTTGGTAACCTTTGAAGCATTTGTTTATAATTTTTTAGGTCAAAGTACCACATCACTGTAATGAAATATAGACTTCTGGAGCGAGAAAAGCTCTTTCAGATAACCAGATGTAATTCCCTCTAAGAGAAACCTCTAGGGAATAGGCACAATTTGCCAAAACTGGAACCAGCTGATTTTCTGACAGGCCTTTGAGAAATTGTCAGCAAGGACTGAATTACAGGCAATAGACTAAATCATTGCACTGAGAAGAAGGGAACGTGTTTTTCCTTTACTTCTGTCCCTGAAAATTCAGCGTGATTGCCAGGAGGTAGCAGGTCTTCTTCCTGTGGCTTTCCCTCTATGTGCTTGTGCACAGGGCTGCTGACTGTGTCAGGACAGACTCCACTTCTCTGCAGCGCCAATGCGCCAGCGCTGCTTCTGTGCACAGGGAGGTCTCTGCTCCAGGAGCAATGCCAAACTGAAATATTCCCGACATGTCTAGATGACCCTTCCTTACATGGCTGAGCCCCAAGGTTTGTTCATAAAAGGAAAATATTTATTACTTTTCCCAATAGCAATAAATAAGTGACTGTGCAGCTAAGAAAAGGGTTTTTTTTCTTCTTTCTTACATCTTTGCAAGTTGAACATTTCTTTTGTAACAAACAAAATGGCAGTTTGTGCAGAAGTTAGACCTCAGGCATCAGTCTTGGGAAAATAAAAATAACTAAGGACATCTTGTCACAGATAACTCAAGCAGTACTTAGTTGCCACTGTCATAAAGCAAATACTGAACCCTCTTTGTTCTACTAGTCTCTACTGTTATATTACAAAGAATTGTATTCTAATGCCTATTTCAAGACAAAGGGTGTCATACTCACAATTCTAGCTGGGTTTTCGTAACTGATTCCTAACTTAGTCATTGCTTTCACGATAGACAGGATAGACTGCACTGCGTTACTGTAAATGACAGGTCTGAACTCCATGCGTTCCTGGTAGGTGAAACCATCTTTATGGATGATCCTGGTGCAAAAATAGAAAGCAAAAGGTTTATGGGATGTGTTAAAAAAAGGTAATGAAAAGTTGGATCAGATGCTTTTGCGGTCAGCATGAGAAGGAAATGAATCCATCTGGCCCTTGGAAAAACAATTATCAATGGTTGACCTGCCTATTCTGCTGGAACAGGGAACCAGAAGTTTCTGCAACTATGTGTGGTTAAATTTATGAGGCTAGGTTTTGACTTCCCCATCTGAGTGAATAGGTATTGTTTTTTTGCCTTGTGGGTGAATATCAGATAATGTATAAATTCAGAACAAGACCCAGGCCCATTACTGTAGATATAGGGCAAGACGCATAGCTGTACTTAGATCCCAAATCTTGTATTATTGGAATCTACAATGTTAGTCATGGGCTGTCACATTGCTTGTTAAATCATTCTCATTTTTATCCAGAATCTTACCTAGAGTAGAAAAATTATTGCAAAAAATATTTCTACACTGTGAGGTACTTCCTCAAGTAAACAACAAAAAAAATCTTCACTATTTCTTTGTACACCAGTTACAATTTTTAGTTATTGAAAGGTGTTACTGTTATTATATACAGGCTTTGGGGGCATACATATTACTCCAGATGATTTGGCCTGTATTACAGAGGACAAAGAACCTTAGCAGTCAAATTCAATTAATCTAATTATGATAGAGGGATTATAATTTCATGATCCTCCTCAACTGGAGAATGGCATGTGGTTAAAGTTCTCCAAGATCAATGTGCAGATTATATTGTGACTCAGAAACATCTTTTTCCATGAGTTGTGAAAAAGGATGAAACCTTCACCCATTTTGGAGTAGCATACTCTCAATGAACAGACACCAAACTGCTGTGGCTGCTGCTGGAACCAAGGCTCTATTCTTCCTCACCTCAGTTGTTAAGAGATGAAGACCGGGTTACTAAATAAGTAATTTCTGGGCTTTGGGGTTTTGGGTTTTTTTCCTCTGTCTCTTGCCAGAGATACAGTCTGGACAGAGGATCTGCCAGGTTAGCCCAGAATGAGTGTAGGTGTGTGTCTCGGGGAGACTCTCCCTCCAAGGGGAGAGGTCAGCCCTGTCAGAAAATAATTCACTCGCACACACACGCACAAAACCCAGAACACGATTGAATGTGTCTTAATATCTCTCTGATTTATGGATGTCAGAAAATTCACAAGTAGCCTTCTTGTGTCTGTAGGAGTAGCATCTGCAGGAAAAAAGGGTTCCCTAAATGTTTCCCCAATCACTTCTAGACCAGGCAAATCTATAAACTCTGTTGCAGATTTGGTGTTCTGAATGCTGTTTTCAGCATGAATTCAAGCAAATCTGCAATATTCAAAGGAATGCTATTGAACTTGGGAGAAAGAAAAAGGGGAGCTGTGTTATGCAGTCTGGTATACTAGTGAACCTGGTTTTTGCCATCCTCTGAAATATCCATGTATCCCTGTGTCAACACAGTGATTTGAATGAAATAAGAATTGTTCAGAGGGGAGGCTTATTCACTTACTGGAGTCTAATGTAGCTCCGTCATAGTGCACGGGATAATCTGGGTTGCCGCTTGGGGATGGCCTAAGCGATGTCCTGTCTGTGAAGCACCACGGAGCCCAGAGCTCCTTACTGGTGTAGGTGGCCTCCTTTAATGGGTCAGATCGTCTTTAACAAGAAATAATTTCAGCCGCCATCAATGTTGAACCTTGCCCTGGTACTTAAGCATATTCTTCTCACTCTTACCCTCACTACCTGTGAAAGCAGCAGCTTTTCTATAAATAATGGAATGAAATATATAGAAACTCAAATGCCTTGAAGCACATTAACTTGGTTTAACTACTTTGTGTGTCTCACAGCAGTGGCCAAAACAGGATTTCTTGGGAAGATGGGTGTTTTGCCTGTGGCTGCAAAAAATCTGGGATGAGGGAGAAGGAAAGGCCCTAACACAGTCCACAAATGGCTATTTTATATTTTCATGCTTTCCCTTTGAAGAACAAAGGAAGGAAGAAAATATAAGATTCTGAAATAAAACTAGATTCTGTAATTACAGAAAGAAAACTTGGGTTTGCTTGAGGCTTTTCATGGGATTTTTTTGTTTCATTGTTGTTTGGTTTTTTTTTTTAATAATGTATTTATGTCCTCTGGCAGAAGGTATGTTAGGCAGCCTGTTAAATCAGTAGTAGATTTTGCTGCTTTTATTAAAGATCTGTCATTCTTAAGGAAGGATTGTAAAACAGGCTGACATCTTGTATGGCCAGAAGAAGCATTTTAGCAAATGGAAAATTTTGTTCCCTGATCTTCCTTGAAAAAATAAACAACATTTAAAAAGTAAATGCAGGATGCTGAAGGCATGAGGTATTAGGCTACCAGTCATAATATCTAAATTATATTTCTATTGGAGGAAAAAAGTTAGTCTCCTGTTTTTGTTTTTTTTTTCATACAAGGAGGGCTTCTCACCAGATAGGTGGAGTTATTTCAATATCAACAGGCATGCTGAGTTACCAAATATTTTGTTCCCTGCTTTTCATTCGCTAAATTATTTATAGTAGGTTTGTACTGCTAACTTAGAGCATGGCACAGAAATACTCAACTTGGTTTTAAAAAAGTTAGATCATACATTGGAAATGATCTAGTCAGAAGCACAGAGCTTCGGAGAAGCTTATATTTTTTCCTTTTTGGTTATCCCTCATAACCATCTTAGCCTTTTTAGTGCCTTGCTGCATATCTATATTTTGAGCATCAGAAGATATTGTGCAAAGCTTAGAGGAAGGATTTCAGTTTGATTGAATTCTTCAGTCTGGAAAGAATGAGGCTTATGAATTAGAAAATTATATTAATAGGAGTAGAATTACCCTGATTTTGGTGGAAAATTTTATTTTCAGCAAAATTACTTCTTTTGTAAGCAGCTATCAGTCTTCTCTTGAAAATGTTATGCTTCACTGAAAAAAATTAATTACTGAAATTGGGCTTTTTTCTGAAAAATTTCCCTTTAAAAAAAAAAAAAAAGTCCTTGGTTGTGAAAGAAAGATGAGATTTTGCATGAAAAATGATAATTTTCATGAACAGTTTTCTTGTAAAATAATTCATATTTGTGATCAGGTTGACAGCTTATAAATGCACAGTGCTTTAAAGATGACTCTCAGCTTTGCGTTTTTCTGCCCCTTCCTCAATGCTGCTAAGGGTTATCAGCCTTCTTAAAGTGCTCAATTCAGAGGAACATCTTTAAGCTGCTTCTACTTGGGAAAGCTTTCAGCACAACACATTTCAATGGTTTGCTGAATAGGGAGGGTCTTCTGATTGGAACTCAAAAGAGAAACAAAATTATCCACCATTTAACTGGACCAAAAGAGTTAACAAAGTATTTGATGGATGGTTCTGAATCTGTCGTATTATAAAATTAGCTGCTTAAATAGTAGAAAATTGCTCTTACAACATAATGTTTTTTAATTCACTCTTTAAAATGCATTGGTGAAGATATGAAATAGTTAAAAGAACTTCAATTGAGAATAATGTTGCTGATTTCATAAAACAGTCTGATTTTTACACTGGAGGAGATTGGTGCTTACAAAGTGGAGTCATGTCTAAACAGTTACAATGCCTGCGTAATTTTTTTTCTGTATTTGGACAGGTCTAGGAGGAAGACCTGGACACTGTCCATGAAAATAAGGCTAGATACAACAGCAATATTTTAGCAGGTTACACAGTAACGGAGGACTTTTGCTGCCTGTGTAAATATGACCTCTGGAACTCAGGTGGATTATCTATTTAAACCAGATACATGATTAGTATTTTGGCTACCCTTAAATAAGTAACTTGAATGAATTTAGTTTTAGCCTGGTTTATTATATGTGAAAATATTGTGGTAGTAAATTGTAAATGGGGACACACGCATACGAATTTGACCTTCCTCTGAAACCAGGGCAAATAAATCTGCTGACTTCAGTCTGTGTGGCACCATGTGCACTTTGAACAAACAGCTACAAGTATTCTTGCAGTAGATTTATGGTGCAGTGACAAGATCTTCCTAACCAGATATTCAGTCTGAATTTGAACTGGGATTTCTGCATTTGAGCTTGTACAGACTGTTTTTTCCCAGACTGATTATTGTTTGAAAAGTTTTTGGGGTGATACTTTCCTTGCTAAAAGCAGTTCTCATGGCTGTTCCTACCGATGCTAGATGGTGGGTAGCAGCTGCTCACTGTGTAGGCTGGTGGCTAAAAATGTTCTCACCTGGGCTGTGGGAGACTTGAGAACAATCTTTCTGACCACTGGCAGGAGCTGGAATAAGACTGTGGAGACCAAGAATGATCTACAGAGCCCAGTTTGGGGGGGAAAAAAAAAAAAAAAGGGAAAAAAAAGACTTTGCGCTATTATACAATGTAAATACTTCGATGTTTTCTCTTGCAATCCAGCGAAATCAAATTAAATTAATAGGGACCAAATTAAAATTGAACACCTGGAGATGATTCACATCATATGTAATTAAACTGTGGAACTACTTGCTGTAGAATATTGTGGATGTTATTAGTTTACATTGGTTCAAAAAAGATTCAAGAGAAACATAGGCATGAATTACCGAAGGCTATTAAGCACAGCGATGCTGTCTCTGGTGCAGGATGCTGCCTGAGTCATGGATCATCAGATACTATCATGGCATCCAGCACAAGTATTACTGTGTGTTTGCTTGTCTGGTCTGGTGATCTTCTGAAAACATCCTTCATTAGCTACTGCAGGAGATGGGATACTAGGCTAGGTGGATCTGCCATGGGCGGTTGTCTTGTACATTCGTGTTGTCACTACAGTACTGTAACTCCTACCAAAGCCAATGAAGAAGCTTCCCTGGTCTTCAGTAAGGAGTTGGACCAGAGCATGATTTGATCAGACAGATTTGATTACCAATCCAGCTGTGTGTCTTAGTCACTTTGTGTTTTTCTTTATGTGGTTGAATGAGAACTTGATTTTAATGATTCAGATAAGCATAAATATTGTAGTAAGACATTAGCTAGATAGCTTATATGACAAATACCAAATTCAACAACTGATATGAATATTCATATACTTACTTCATTTGCTTTACAATAGTGCTCTTTCCTGACTCTCCAGCACCTGCAGAAGGGGAATGTTGAGAAGATGTGACCGATACATGAATAAGTGGCAAGCATTAAAAATAACTCTCTGGAACACAGAATTTTGTATCTATGAAGAGACATACAGATGTTTTAGATCCACACTGTACTAACTATAACCCTCCCTAGCGTCCATTCAGACTTAAAAATAATGAAATCTTGGTAAAAGTATTAATTCTGAAAAGGAAAGGGACATTTGAAAAGAAAGGAACAATCAGTCAATTAAGAGAAAAATAGACTCTTTAATTATCAAGGAAATAAAATATGGGTCATATTTTGATTTCATCCCTGGCAGATGGGCAGAAAAACATGAACAAAGCACAGCTTCTGTCAGTGTCCCGTTCATTACGTGATTTGTGGCTGCTCATTTAATGTGTATCATGACCTTTTGTAAGCCAAACCAGGCAGTTCCATGCTCTTTAGCCAGCCTCTTTGAGCAAGTGGCAAAACAGAGCGTGGAGACTTGTATGTGGTCTAGCTCATGATGCAGAGGCAGCACATGAGCAAAAGTCCTGACACTGGTGTTTTGTCAGTTCCTCTGCCCCATGGTCTTCTGCTATGAAGTAGTGTGGCTGGAAGTGGGAAACCTGCAGAGCAACGCAACAGATCCAGCTTGGGAACGATCCTGCAGGAGATCCCCAGAGCTGGTGGAGAGGTACAGGCATTTGCTTGCACAGCCAGTTGCAGAACTAGGGCGTAGGTTTGGTAAGATTATGTACGATTAATTTGCCCTTCTTATCTCATGGAAAGTGAGTAATCACAATGCAAACCTTCTGCATTGGAAATCAGTTCAAGTGACTATCATCTTCTGTCAGAGAGAGTGATGAGGCTTGGCAAGAACTGCCAAACGAGCTGGATTTTGAAAGCTCCTTAAAAGAGGATTTAACTTTTCCTGTGAATCCATGGGACAGGAATCACCACTGCTTTTCTCTTTGCAGATTATCATTTACCTCACTGGACAATGTCAAATACGTTTGAGAAAAGAGGAAATCTGGGGCATAGCTATTTTAACTGAGGGCTTCTCAGTGAATGGAACAAACTGATTACAGACTTTCCAAACAGATTTTGTAAAGCTAATAACATTTAAATGACAGGGATTAATTTACTCAAATGAATCACAACAGACAGCAAACCATACGCAAAGCATTTTCTAAAATCCGTGATGTGAACGGCAGAAAGTGCGAGTAAAAAACGAGCCCATGCAAAATAGGCTGATGCTGCCATCTGCCACAGTTTGGAAAAAATGCAAATTGCTGTAGATCATTTACTATCCCTTCAATGCCCTTCTGAAGAACTTGGTAAAGCCCTGTCAGCAAGGTGGCGTTTGTTACGCTTTTTGTAGGGAAGAGAGCAGGCTGGGCTGAGAATTCATACATTCACCTCACGGAAAGATTCCAGGAAACATGATCTAGAAATGAACCTCTCTTCCAGATCTGAAAGGAAAAGTTAAAGTAGAGTGAGAGGCAAAATTTAGATCTTTTGCGTTCCTTTTCCTACCTCTGCTCATCTGTAATTTATGATCCAGTAATGCCTTTATCTAAACAACAGATGACGCTGAGACTTTGGCTTCACTCCGGAGTATCATGTTAGCCGTAGCGGCATTTGCACCCCAGGAAACGGGTCCGAAACGATTTACTTTGCACCTGCTTCCTTTCTTCCTTCCCCTCCTGTGCAGCTTGCTCCTCCAGCCAGGGCCCCAGGGCAGGAGAGCAGGGACCGAGCTGCATTTCCAGCCACCGCAGCAGCCTTCTGCTCGCAGAAACAGCGGCAAGAGTGCATCGTGACAGCCCTTACGTGACTGCACGGGGAGCTGAAGGCAGCTTCCCTTTAGGAGGCAGCAAAAAGGGCAATTATGACCGAGCCCAGATTTTCTGAACAAAAGAGGGGAGCTCAGCCAAACTTAGTGCTGTCCTGAAGCTTGGAAAGTTTAATTGGCTTTTGAAAAACTCTCTGTCCCTGTGAAGATTTATAGCTCAGCCTGATAGAGACCAGTGATAATATGCCATAGCCTGTATTTTGCATTTCACACATTTAGGATCTTCTAGCTTTTTCACATTTACCTCTGATTTCTCTGTCTCTATTTGCATGCCAAGTCTCCCTGAGAGGGATAAAGGCACAGAAAATAAAGGCATCGAAACCTTGGTCAATGCCTGAAACTCTGGCCCTGCTCCTGGGAGGTGTAGGTGTTCCCACTGCCAGCAAAGCTGATGGAAGTTTGCTCCCACGCGTCTTCCCAGAGATCGCGTTCGCCGTGCCCCGGGGCACGCCACATCCACCTTCAGCGTGGTGTGGTACACACGGCACCCTGCCAGACTGTAACCTGCCTCTGTTCTTGTTTTGAATGTTTTGAACGGCACCCCAAGACCCAAACCCATTATGTTTCTGGGCCCGCTGGGGCTGCAGAGGAGACTGAAGCAGTGCCGAGCCGTGCGGCTGCGGGCCCCGAGCTGCAAAGGAGCTGACCCCAGCAGCCTGGTGGGAATCGCCCTGAAACCTGTCAGGAAAACCACGGAACATGACATAAACAGCAAAAAGCAGGAAAAGAAAATCTTCAAATTAAAATCAGAAAAGTTTTCACACCTCTGCCTGAGCCTGGTCTGTGCCATTCAGAGCTCTGGAAACTGAACTAGACTGGAAACTATCTTCCTGGTCCTCTTACTAAACTCGGCAAACTTTCTCCATGAGAGAAAGAAGGTAGAGAAAAGTTCTAAGATCTAACCCTCTTGAGGGAATAAGGTTCTTAAATGCTGCCCCCCACCTCCACCCCCTCCCCAAAAAAAGAAAATCTGTGTATTCCAATCAATAGCATAATTGGGCTGTCTTTGTGCTCAAAGGCTTTGCTTCCAGTGCAGGTGTTAATAACAGGAACTTAAACCTGACTTCAGTACTACAGTAACTGATTCATTTAACTGGTTTTAAATGTCTATGCTATAAACATCTACATTCAGACTACTTATCAGAGACCTCTTATAGTCAGTGGAGAAAAATATTTGCTACTAAAACTAAAACAAACAAACAGCTTCAGTTTTTCTCACCCTGAAGCAGATGTTTAAATTAAATTGGGTGGGTTGTGCCCTAAAAGTGAGTATTTATCAGTGAAGTGAGCTGAGGACGACCAGCTCAAATGAGGGTGAGTTTTGTCCTGCTGCTGAAAACTGTAGACAATGAGGCCATGGAGTCATACTTTGAAAAGAAATAAGTTCAAAGTTTTAATGATTATTTAAACTGAAGCTAAGTTCTTATTTCTGTGAAAAATCACTGTAACCACCAGCTGTTTTGGCCACGTTTGGAATGTGCGCTGTACTTTGCACACAAATAAATTGCAAGCTGGCCTCCTACGAAGTACAGAAACTGTGTGCCATGTGGTAGGCAAGATACGGCCCTGATACAAAGGAAATAAAACTTTCACCTTGGAGTTTGTTCCAGACTCATAAACCGATCTGATTTTTTTGAAGTATAAATATGTAGAGGCTAGATTTGTGGACAAGGTGGGGGGATGGGATGGCCGTGACAACACAGGAACACGTAACACAGGACTTAACACTCTTGGCTCCTGGACAACTTATGAGGAACATCAGAAAGTGGCATAATTTAACCCCAGTTTTTATGTGCATGTCATATAAACTGTAAATTATCACCTCAACACAGATAATGTGTGTGCCCAGTTCATAGAACTTAACATAAACAAATGTGGTGTCTTTTTTTTCTGGATATAATTTCATTTTTGTAAAGGGACCTATTGGAGGATGTAGAGAGACCAGACTAGATATTAAATAAACCTTTCAGGAAATGGCCAGAATACATTTTTTTTACATTTTAAGGATAAGAGCATAATGATCACACTGAAAAACTTATGATACACATATCCATTTTTTTCCTGAGAATTTTTTACCAATCTGCCTACTGCAAAAGAAACAATGGTGACATCTGGTCTGTAATATAGAGGCAACATATGGTCTGAATGAACAGAAACCTAGGACTAGGGCAGGACTAGACTGGTTGGAGCTTGCCCTTGATTTATCAAGTGTAAAGTTTGAATAATTTCTGAGTAATTTCTGAATAATCTCCATAACCTCAGAGTTATGGAAAGATAACAGGTACAGGTCTGAACATAGCAAATTTAATCCTCTCCTATCTGGCCATTTCACTGGCTGACTATGGAAGAGGCTATATGGTGCCCCTTATATACATTGCTTCAGCAGCTGTGATTCCAGGTGTTCAAGACACAATTTCACTCTAGCTGTGCAACAGGCTCAAAACAGACTCATGTTTTATTCACCTCTTGCTTTTTTAAGAACAAGAAAATTCAATCTGTTAAGTCTATAATCTTTTTTTTAATCTCTCCCACGTGTTTTCTACCAAGTCCTTGTGATCTCTTGTAACAATTCCCCAGGAGAAAAAAACCCTCCAAAACATTAGCCACTGACAAATTTGGCTCTTTATCATCTGTGACATGAATAAAGGAAGATATTGTAGAAATATATTCCATAAAGAAGACTTCAGCGAAAGTAATTCGGATTCCAATGATCATCTAGTCTAAGAAAAGAGTGCTTGTATAGTTGATGAAACTGAAATATGTTCAGCTTTGAAATGAATGAAATAGAAATCTTTTTCACATAGCTTGCAATTAATCTCAAAGTATTTTACCAAAGGTATCTTGAGACTGATATTAATAATGTCAAAAGAAGAGTGATTATATACATTAGGAAACATTTAAAACTATAGTCCTACTTATAGGACTATTTATAGTCCTATATTTAAAACCGTAGTGTAAGACAGCTGCCAGTACTATTGCCAAGGCATGAAATCTTGAAGATCAAAATATATAATTGAACTGCTTATCTGATAAATTCCTTTTGATCCTATAAAGTCCTCTTAAAGGATTCCTTACATCTTCTTCATGGATCAGTGTTGGACAAGCCCAGAGACAGGATGCTGGAGTAGATGGACCCTGGTTCTAACTCGATATGCCAATTCCTTTTTGTAAGAATATATAGAAAGTATTGAAACTTATGAAAGTTTAAATGAAAATATTATTCTGTTTTTTGACCAACTCAAGCTTGCCTCAGTAGGGGCAATATTTTGTCTTAATGTGGCACAGAAAATCTTTGTATTCTCCACTGGACTGAAAAGGTTTGTAAGCTGCAATCTGAATACTGATGATACATGAAGTGTATCAAACTGCTACTTTCCTATTATTATTTGAGTAACCTGCATGGTGGTGTTTTTCTTTTATTTCTTTATTAATAATAATAGTTAGATTCTCAACAGGTATAAATAGACTTTTTGCATAAGATACAAACCAACAGAGTTAAGCCAATTTACTTTATCTAAGGGATCTGGCTGAGTGTGAATAAATGTCAGTTTTAAAAGCATTTGTAAGCATTGTGGTTACAAAGAAGGAAAAATAGAAACATTTCAATGATCAAAGCCTGTTTTTCTATTCATTTTGAGAAACTCTCATAACAGGCATCATACTGTTAGAAGAAAAATATTAAGAGGGTGGCAGTGTTATTGTGCTCTTGGATATTTTCTGTAGGCTACGCAGTATCATGGAAAAAAAAGGGAGAAGAATAAAGCTTAATCAAGGAAAAAACATTTTTCATCTGCCATTACACCTGCTGGCTGTTACTAAATTGATCATAGTATGAGTTAGAAGTAGTAGTCTGTGAGTATATTCATCTGTTTTCATCTCATTTCATTACCTTCCATTCCACTCTCCACAATATCATTTTTATACATTGAAGAAAGCCCTTCTAAGTCACTTTCTGCCTCTGTAAAAAATGAAGTGCAACAGTTTGGAAAATAAACAATATCAGTACCTTGTGACACCTGTGGATTTTCTATGTAACCAGTTATCTCACTTAATCCTCCTGCAAATGAATGCATATAGATCCATGAAAAAAAAGATAAATCTATGCTACCTTCTGCGTAAGCAAGCACCATAACATTTATTCTAACAGTAGGTTCTTAATTCTCAAATCTTTTCAAAGTAAAACATTTATAATATTTAACATTTAATACATGCAGTGACATGGCCATTTCCAGCCTGTTCTTTGTGACTTCATGAGTGTGCTCAACCAGAAAACATTTTGTGCATATATTACAGGATTGTCTTCTTCCAATAAAACAGTGAGAGGTGGGAAATTCACTGTACTCAAATATAATTCCAGCGCAAAATAACCCCTAAGTGGAAAAGCATTATGAGCAATTTTTATTCTATTTACCCAACAGTAGTAGTTTGACTGTCCTGGCTTCCCTCTTTGCATCTTCCTGGAGTTTCTTTTCCAGTTCCCTGGATCTCCTGGCTGACTCCTTGTTCTCAGAACTGGCTCCACTGCCCATCTTGAGGTGTTAAAAATCCTCTGTTTGTCCAGCTGACTGACTTCTTGTCAGACTAGTTGCTTTAATTCAGAAGGAGGACAATAGCCTGTGCTTAAAGAAAATTTTAAAGTTCCATTCAACCTCTGTGTTCAGCCTTCAAATCAAATGGTCGCTTTTCACCTGTCACATGATCTGGAGATGCTACAGTCAAGGATTTATATAGGGACATAAAAACGTACTGTTATGATGTCATAGAATTAAAATGATCCATTCAAGAGCAAAACCAAGATACGGATAGATCTCTGTCCTTGTTCAGATAGGTTCTAGCTTGACACACTTCAAAGAAATGTGCAGAATGTCTTAAAGCAACAAAATTGGGAATAACCCTGCTCAAGGGAAAAATTTTCAGCTTGTGAATCAGTGTTTATGCCCTGAAGCAAAAAAGGTTTATATGTCTTTGAAACATTTGCATAATTTATTTTTCATCTTTCTCAGTAGTCGTATCTTTAAATTTATGTATTCTTTATTTAAAAATGACATAAGTTGGATTTATATAGTTAAGACATATTTTGTTTTGAATTATTAATTAACATGAAGAATGTTTTTGTATTATGTCAAGAACATTTATTTTCTTGTAATGGTGGTGGGTACTTTACTGCAATTTGTAACATCTTTGGGATACTTTTATGCAGCCATTCCTTGATGAATGTCAGTCTTTTCCATTTTTCTGTGATTTAATTAGCAGTTACCAGTGTTGGCTGAAGGCACCATGCCTTTTTTGTGTAAGAAAGGACACAGGTCAGATTCTTCCCACTGATGTAGTAATTCCATCTTAGTTTCTTCATAGTGCAATAGTAATATAAAAGTGGTTTATGCAATATGGTGGAAATACTATTTGGCATGTGGTGTTAGCAGTATATTGAGAAAATATACTCTACTGTAATATTGTTGTAGTGGGTAAGAGAATTACTGTCAGGACTAAAAGATCCAAAATACTTTCTTTTTGGTCCCTTCTCTTCAGATTAAGAATGACAATAAAATAAATCTCACTAGTGTGCAAGAATATAATTAATATTGTACTTATTCACTTTCTAAAGTATTTCAGTTATATAAAACATACAAACATGAAATTATATTGTAATTTTACAATTATTAACTAGTAATAGTCAATAACACTCTGACTTTATGGTAAGTAAGCTTATAATGTTTAGCCTGGAAATAATGTTTCAGGGAAATATAAGCATGCAGGTCAGTTTGAGTGACATTAGATGTATTTTTAGGCCAGAAGATAAATGAGGAAGAGGGTTAGAGGCAGAGCATTTAACTCCTATAGAAAAGGAGCGAACTTATCCTATAGAAAAGAAACTTTCCCATAGCAGAAGTAGGTGGACCCCAGATGTAACGGGCAGGCAACTGGTGCTGGGTGGGGAAGATGGGAGTCAGAGGAATAAAGATCAGCAGTGAGTGGTACTAACGAGTTCTGTGCCATTAGAGCAGCAGAGAGCTGTCTTCTGAGAAAAGACAGGTCCTTTGCTGTGCTCATCCCATTCAATAGTGAGTGTCTTCTCGGACTTACAATTGAGACCACATACTGCAATAAAGATCTGAAGTTGTGCTTTTTCCGTATATGCTTCTTAGTCAGCAGAGCAGGAAGCCCTGTTTTCAGTCTCCTTGCACTGCTTGACGAGAAATGAATAATCAGTACTTGGTAACAGCTGAATGTTTGCATGTACATTTACAATGCAAGAAAATGCTCTTTTGTTAAGCCTATATTCCTATTTTGTTTATTCTTTAAAATAAGCCATAAGAAGATCTTTATGCAGCCATAGTAACAACTGCTTTGTTTAAAAAATGAAAATAAGCAGCTTCAGAAGTGTGCTATCAGTGCCAGGTGTCTGTTTATCAGAACCGTAGGCAAGTACAGCGCTCCCATGGATTTCAGTGGGTTTGAAAAGTAAGTCTGAGCATTTCTGAGCACTAACAGAATTTACAAATTAACTGATACAGTCACAAATCGTGGAGATGAACATCATCTCCAGATTAAGGGCCCAATTCACTACTGAGTTGTTCCAGGCATATACTCGTATAACTCTATTCATTTTGCATTTAATTTTTACAGTATCAAACTGGAATAATGTAATGGTAAACTAGGTCCTATTCAGTAATACTGGAAGAAAATGAGTGTAAATAAATCAAGATGAAAGCTTTACATCATTTTTCCTAGGTGGAAAGTGATGGAAAATCAAGCGTGCATCCCGTAACACGAGTTTCTTAACATTCTCTGTTGCTGTTATGACTACATACAGGAATTGGCTTTAAATAAGTAGGTGTCTGATACAAGCAGGCTGTAAACAGAATGTGTATAGAAATAAAGATAAAACCAATTACTTCACAAACATGCAATATCTATAACATCCATTTGATTTTCTCACTTTTGCCTTCAAATTCTTGACTAAATAGTTTACTGAAAAAAACACAGCAATCTGTTTCTATTTCTCTGGAGAGTGAAGAGGATTCTGTTCTGCTTTGGACATCATCACCATCATCATCATCACTAGCTATATTTTGACTGAGGAAATTTCTGCTGATGATTAAGCCAGAAGCAATAGACACTGCCTTACAAGGTTCAGCTGAATCTAAAATCTTTTGTGATATCTTTTCTCCAGCTCTTCTAGGTGCAATAATAAAAATATGGTCTCTCCCTGCCTCTCTTCTATTGTATCAGCCACGTAGATTTGATATGGAAGTCTTTGAAAGGGAGAAAGTCTGGAAAACGCTCCTTTGAAATGCAGTCATGCTTTGTAAAGAATATTGGTTTATGTTATTGGAGTTGTTTCTAGTGATGAACTCTAGGTGGTGCTGATAATATAGAGTGTACACTAAAGGCATTCTGTAGCTAGTAAGAGCTCCAACAGACTTTCTGAAAGGCCTTTACAAATGGTCTGTTCAGAAGTCATGGGTTTGGGATTCTGGATTCCAATGCCAAATTTTTATTTTGGAACTTATATTAAAGGTGTACTCGTTGGGGATTTTTGTTTGGCAAATAATATAGATTGTTTTGTTAATAGAGTCTTCCAATTAACTTAGGTTTTCATTTTCAGTTTCTTCTGAAAGTACTATACACTTCCCAGTCAAAGAAAGAGGCATAGCTTAGGAAATTCACACCTTCTAAGTTTTTCTTTCTTACTTTCCTTCTAGGTCTTTGCATTTGCAAACTGTTCACACTGGAGTCCGTTCATCTTTTCCACATTTCACTGTAACTAATGCTTTCCCTTTTCCCTGATAAAATTTGGAAGAATGACACTGATGAAAAAGGAGGAAGTTTTAGTTAGAATAGAAGTCTCTAAATTTAGGAACTTTCAATACATTTCTTTCCGTATGCTCCTAAATAAAGGAAGTCTGAAAAACTCTTCAGTACAATGCCTGTTACAATCAAAGGAAACCCTTCAGTTCTTTCAGTTGGCTACTAAATTGCTTCCAATGCACAAGAAGAACCAAACCAGCTCCAAAATACTCTGTTGCGCATTGACACTATTTTAGTGGAAAAAAAAGTTTCTCTCATGCCTTGAATATTGACAAACCCCATCTAGACTTTTGCAACCACTGACGTGCAGACATATCTGCTCAGTGACAGATATTCTAGAGATACATGAAGCAGGGTGGGTACAGAGACCCCTCATATGCTCCCAGTCAGCACCGGTGTTAGCTTGGATCCATGGCAAGCTGCATTAACATGGCACAAAACCAGAACTTTGGAAACCTGTCAAGAATCAATGTTTATTACCTTGGCTAGTCATGGGGCTGAAATGTTTGTGTATCTGAGGTACTATCTCCACACAAGGCTGTGTTTCACTGTGTGATGTTTACAGTTTGGATTGTCTTCTGCCTCGTACAGTGTAGGCATACCCTTATTGCTTGACTGCTATAAGTGATATTGCAGATGGATGTTAATACTTCTGTGAGCTTTTCATCTCTCAGACTCACAAGAATGTAAGACAGACCTGGAAGAAGCTGGTGGGGTTGACTTCAGAACTGGACATCTAGCCTAGCAGCAAAGTAACTGGTGGAGAATCTCTGGGTAGTAGATTGGCCATGGAGGGCTTCTCAAACTATCTCTTCTTGCCACTCTGATCCTCTTCCAAGATATTGTGACTCAGTTACAAAACTGAAACTGTTGAAGCTTGAGTGTGACGTGAACCCCACAAAAAATTGTCCAGATACATATCTAGCTCCTCTTAAGAATCATATCCATACATCGCAAGCCAAAGGGAAAATGTATCAATCTCAACACCGAGATGTCTGACCTGACATAGATCAAGAAAATGTGACAATCATCAAACTGGTGTTACCAGCCAGCTTTATACTACTGTGAACGTTTATAAAAATGACAGTAGGAGACTGAATTACTTCTGTTATTCAACATTCTGTCTCCATGAATGAAGCAGACCTTCCAGTGTCGCTGGAAGCAGGTTCTCCAGGTTCTCTGGTTTTCCCTGTAGCAGTGCTGCCATCCGTTCTGTCGGTGCACAGATGTGACATGCTCAGTCTTGTTGACTCAAGGGTAGTCAGAGCTCGGACTTCCTCAGTTTCCTCAGTTATATGTATAAGATGAGGTGACTTAATCAGAACCCCCCCCCCTCTGGACTGTCTGGCCTCTCAGCAGGGGAATATATTGAAATTCACGTTTGCAGATCGAGTCCACAGGCTGGTCTCCTGTGTTCTATTCTGGATGAGCAGCAATTCTGTTAGTGAATGTGCACAATTATAAAATGGGATCCATTGCGTTTACTGACAGAGAAGGTTGCGATGTTATGGGATGGAGGGCCATTTATACTTCAGACACCTCAGCTGGAGGAGTCAGACCAGAATACACTGACATGAAAGTCAGATGATACCTGAGATATATCATTCACCAGCAAGGATGGCTCATCTTTTCCTAATCCCCCCTTCTCAAGACACACAGGTCAGTGGTCTTTTACTGAAATTATTTTATATTAAAATATAGAGGTTCCTTAAGAAAGAGGCATTGCAGAGTGTCATGGCAAACTCCCTGAGGCCTTAGGAACTCCTAGACCAGCTTCATAATTTAAAGTTAAGGTAAAACTGTTTGAGATTTCTCTAATTACTTAATAGAACAACTTAGGTTGGAAGGGACTTCCAGAGTCTCTAGTCCAACCCTCAGCTCAAAGCAGAGATAAGTTCAAAGTTAAAGTTTCTCAGGGCTTTGCATTGCTAAATTATGAAGTATCCAAAGATGAAAATTTCACAGTCTCTCCAGGTAGCCTGTTCCAGTGCTTAAACATTCAATGTGACGTATTTTTCCATTTCTCTGGTTGTAATTTCCTCTGCTGGAACACATGACTGTTGCCTCTTTTCTCAGGAGAGTTTGAGTCTGTCATCTCCTGTTTTTCTTAATGGAAGACTACACTTAGATCCTCTCCTGAGCCAGGCTGGGCAAACCGAGCACCATCTTCCCCATGTGCTTCAGCCTTCTAATCTTCTTCATTGGCTGATGAATCTTTTTTTTAATTAGTGGTCCAAAACCTAGAAACATTTCTCTGGATGTGCCCTCAAGAGAGCTCACTGGAGGGATTCCCTTGCCCTGATGGCTGTATTCTTAAGGCACCCCAACATGTGGCTGGCCTTGCCTAAGGGCATGCTGCTATTCATACTCAAGTTACTGTCCACCATTCAGGTCCTTTTCTGCAAAACCACTTTCTCGTTAGTCAGCTCTCAGCCCCTAATGTTTCATGGAGTCATTCCGTTCCAGATGCAGGAGTTTGCGTTTGCCCTTGAGCTTCATGAGGTTCATGTTGGCCCATTCCTCTAGCTTACTGAGGTCTGTCTGAAAGGCGGCCCTGCCCTGTAGCATACCAACCACTAATAAGCACTGTCCAAAGTTAATGCTAAGTCAGTTAATCCGGAGCAGTACACAAGCACACTTGAAATTCAGTGTTTGGGCAATAGCACTATTTGCTACAGGAAATAGTTAACAAGTTACTTGAGTCTTCAAGCACAGTTGAAAGCATATCCTCATACAAACAGATGAGCGTTTAGCTCAGAGAGACTGAAGTGTATGATCTAGCAATTCCTTTATATTATTCCTGTTATGTACCCATTGTGAAACCTTTTCTGTATGCGCTGCATGCTTCCACAGTGATTTAAATATTATGTTATACGAAAGATAAGCTTCTTGTAGTCCTGGTGCCTGTAATCATTCATGTTTACTTCAGATTCCATTTATTGATGAATCCTGCTGTTTATCCTCTTGCTTCAATCAAAAAAAACAACCCCCAAATCAGATCTACATAGCTCTCCTTATGATTTTTCAGAAACTGAAGTAACTCTAACATAGCTGTTTCAGAAGGGTCACATAATTTATCTTAGTAGTCTAGATATTGTCCTGGATGTTTGTGTGGTGAACTATCATCTGTATTTTCCACGCTATGGAAAAAAGCCTTATTGAAGTAAGGATAACTAATATACTGATAATTGGTAAGAAAAAAAAGATGTGATTAATATCAGCTGAGACACTTATATGTCTGTTTATCAATACTTAACATTTTTGTGCTCTTTTCTTCCTACTATCTTTACATTTTGACAAAAGAAGAATATTTGCAGATTTAATATCCATGTTAACTGCATTAATGTGGGAAAACAATATGATTATGAGCTCTTCAGCACTGTGGCTTCCTTTATAAGCAATATTATTCTTAAACTTCAGGTTCCTGAAATTTTCCAACTGAAAACAAAAAAACCCACTCTCAAGTTTTTCATGGGAAAGAAAATATTGTTTCTATGAAGAACATTCAAAAGCAAAGAATATATTGATAGCTTACTGAAGTTGAAAATTCTGCCTTTTTTCCTCAAAATATTAAAAAATATAAAATTTGGATTCTTTTCTTTTTATTTGCTCTGCTCCTTCCTAATCTTTCTGTTCCCTTTTTCCTGCACTGCATATAAATGAGTGAAGTCTAAGATTTTTGGGTTCCCCCTACCCCCACCATTTGTCATCTCCTATCTACAAAACATTACCAAATTGCAGAAGAAAAAAGGAAATCTTGTCCCTTAGCTCTATAGTAGTAACACATTAATGACAATATAACATTTGCAAAGCCACTTAGTTATACAAGAAAGGGAAAAGGAATGGTGTAGTCACTCATTTTTACTGCTTAAAGAGGTGAAAAGAAAAGGAATTAGAAGAAGGAAAGAAACAACATTACAAATGTCAAGACAAAATATTTTTAAAATAATAAGGAGTTGTTACATTTTCAATCCTGTCAGACAGATTTTTTTCCCCAAAATATTGGCATATGTAATAACTATTTTCCCTTTTTGTGAAAATCTCAAACTCACTATGAGGTATGTGAACTGTAGTAGCTTCAGTACACTCATTGTCCTCATTTCTATATTTGTAACATGTGCTGATGCAATGGAATACGTGACATTGTGTGAGCAAAGATTATTGACCACTGGGTGGGGGCTCGCTGGTGGCTATCAGTCCAGGTAAGACTCACATAATTTTGGCAAGTTTACCAATACTTCAGCTGAACATAGGCTGTGTCTCAGTGAACCTATGCCAATTTTGTGACAGTAGATTGCCGGCTAAGCTACTATGTTCAGATTAAGAACTGGTCATTCCAAAAGTCTGAAAGTTGATGTGTAGTTTTGGCTCACCAGTGAAAAAGCAACATCCAGTGCAAAGCTATAAAAGAAGCCCAAACCCTTCAGTCTCTCCTGAACCAATACTCTGACTCCAGACCACGCTTACGAGCTGTCTGTGATATATTTGAAAGAGCTATGAACTGCACTGAGCACTGCTGATTTCCCCTGATTTCTCACATGAGGACAGCAAGTATCTCGGGGTCTGACCTTTCCACACAGATTAAGAAATGATCTCTCCGCTATGCTGAGTTTAAATTTTCTCCTGGCTTATTGCTGATTCGCCCAAGAAAATTAAAAAGAACAGTCAGAATGTAATGCATTATAATGAATAAAAGATTTGAGGTCTTTAAACTGATTCACACATATTTCCCACTGGAGTGCCTGACACTCTCTCCTGCTGACTTCTTCAAGAGGCACATCTTGTATTTTGGGGAGGGGGGAGAGAAAACAAAGAAAAAGGGAATCTTAGTGAGAAAAAGGGTGATGCCTGCTATCTCTGCTAAAAGGATTTAGTTTCTAGTACAAGGTGAACAGGCAACATAGTACATTAAAAAAAAAAAAGCTTAAAACAATGGGGAAATATTTTGTCAACATCCCACTCTGTACATTTCCAATCCCCAGTGGACTCATATATTAAGAGCTGCCAAGTCTCACAGTGCCTCACGCAGCCAGAAATGAATGAAGAGTAAAAGCAAACATAATTCTGATTTGGCTTGTAGAACTCTGAATAACAAATATTTTAACCTTTCCTTTTGGTGTCAAACTAACATGCATGGAAAAACATGGAAAAGACGAAAAGACATTTTTCCCAGCAGACTAGCATTCCTTCCCTTTTGTCTGGCAGACTCGTTCCAGCTAAGCCAGCCTGTGACTACAGTCCCCTCAGCAGAACATGAGCGGCTCCGTGCTGTAATGCAGCTGTGTAGTGCTGGATGAAATTTGATTTCTGAATGCTGAAGAGGACTTAAGTAGGTAGCTTCAGAGCTTGGAGTGATTTCCGGGATGTCAACTGAATTGAACTATGCTGCGTGGAGTGTGTCCACAAAATTTCTTTTCCACAAGAGTTGTTACTGTATTGTAAAAATCCTTATAGAAAAGATTGTAGAAGAGATTGTTCTGCTGCTGAGATAATCCACTGCATCCGAAGAGATCTGTTTTATTCTATATGCATTGTTATACTACATACTTATGGAAGCTGGCTAGCGTACTGCATGATATTTGTTCTTTCATTCACACTCCAGGCCATAATAATAACTAAATAATAGCCTTATTTTGGTAGTATTTTAGAGACAATGGTGGTATTAAATTTTTTAAAGATACACTTCACTGTAACTCTGTGTTAGACCTGATTAATTCAAAGAATGGAGCACGGCGGCAAAATGTGGTAAGGCAAAAGAGAGAGATTTCCTGGGGAAATCCATCTATAACTTTGAAATTATTCTGGGAAAACTCTCTCTCCTGCTCAGTATGACTTTTGGAAGGAAAGTAATTTCTCGAGAGGAGCAAAGTTGTCTCTCATTACCTTTGTGGCTTGTAACCATTTTAGCCTCTGATTGAGCCCTATACATTGTCTTCTTCTATGGTCAGATCTGCTTAATTTTCAGATGTCTTCAATCAAGATACCTAAAGTCCTTTCCATCTTGATGGTATCCTCAAATACTGTGAAATCCTGAAACAGTGGCATGACGTACCTCATCCTAACCCATGCAGCATGTGGAGGAAATAGTAGGAATTTTCAGGTTTTGGGCATTGTAAGAGTTAATGAAGTTTTTAGTATTCTTCCATTCTACTTATAAAGCAGTGTTCTAATTAATACAACTCTAGCTGATACTTTTCTTAGAAAAATATGTATTGTCCTGGAAAGAATTCAAGGGAAAATGGAAATTATCTCATTCTTCTCAGCTCCCACTCCCCTTAAAGAGGAACTTAAAAGCTGAGCATTTCTTCCTGAGCTAGGCTGGCCTCCACCCCAAAAACGTTCTGTTCTTAGAGAGGGAAGGAAAAACAAAACCAAAATGTTTTTACTACTCTTCTGATGGAATGAGCACAGATCAGACTCCCTGGGTATTTGAGAAAGGAGATTCTAAGCACATATGTTAAGAACTCTACTCACATGCAGTAAGTCGATGGGAGAAAAAGTAAATCTCTGAATCCTCAGGTCTCAGAAGGAATGAGGTCAGGACTTAGGTGCAAAGGAAATGGAAGAGCGTACAAGACTAGCCAGAAGTTTTGTGAATGCCAATAGTGTCTAAGTGTTATTCCATAACAGATCACAGATGGGAGTGTGTCTCCATCTTTGATGGTATCGAACTTCAGCTGCTTAAAAGGAAGCGTGAACCTTATTTGGTAATTATAGAATTACATGTTGAGATGGGGAATGCCTCTGTACCTTTAGGCACCACGTTAGTTTATGCCTTCAAGAGTGATGTTTTTGTTCCTCAAAACCACATGACCATTTCCAGAATTAAATATTATCCTTCCAGTTTTATTCTCAAAGTTGTAACTTTAAGTAGAATTACTTTCTAGTCTCCTGAGGTCTTGTCTCAGCATCTACAGATACTTTGTGCAAATGTCTCTCTCCTTAATTTCTTCCCTTTCCAGCATTTATCATGTCTCAAAGTTGATTTTATCTGAGTCTGCCACTAACTGAAGTGCAAAACAGAATCTGCTGGTTCTTTGAACAGTGACCATGTTTTCCTATTTGCTCATTTGAGTATTTCTCTCATTAGAGAAGCAAGGTAGGGCTGCAGCTATTTAAGACTCTGTGGGATAACTTGAGTTATCCCATGTTATAGTGTCCCATACTCCAAATGTTGATTTTGTGTTTTCCTATTTATTATTAAATCTGTTTTGGCAGTACTTTCATGGGGTGCAGGGTGAGATTCTCCCCAGAAGTCATTGTAGTGCCCATCCCTTATTTTCAAGTGTTGTGCAGCTGGCAAGCTGGTATTTCACACAACTCTGTCAGGCTCTTTTTATTTATCTGCGTGCTCGCTGCCACTCCAGAGTCACCCTGATGGAAAGTCATCTCTGGGTTGAAGTGTTGGCCAGATGCCGTGGAGTGCCCTGTGTGATTCCAGCTCTGTGGAGGGGGGGTCACATACCTGTCACGGTCCTGCTGGCTGAGCAGTCACCCCTCCTGCTTCAGTGTGGTGCTCTGCTTGGGTCTCGGATGTCATTTGTGCCTGCTCAGTGTTTAAGTCCTTCTGAACTGCAGACACGGCAGGGCTGGACTCCAGCAGTTGTGATCAAACTCTTCATGTGTTCAACCCCATACTCTGTTCAGGTTTCCACTTCGTAGTTAAACCATTCCCTACATATATAGCTTAGCAATGCAGGTTGCTTTTCTGGATGACGGGCTCTCCTGGATTATTCTGTGGCATGTGACAGAAAGAAATAAGTCTTCTCACTCGGTATTTGCCCCCTACCCTCAGTTATCTGTTGAATTTATAGGCAGCAGCTATATTAGTAAATTCAAGAATGCCTGGCAATTATCCTGGAACTGGATTGTCTGTGCTGGTAAATTGTTAGGACAGTCACGGTAAAGACTTTGGTGTGTTTATGACATTCCCTGCACAATTCATAGACTTAGCTTGCCAAAGAAAATTGGCACAACTAAAGGCAGATTACTTACAACCTGTCTGGTTTGAAGGCTGTGGCAGTTTATTAATAGACTTAAGGTGGACTGTGATAATTGTTCTCAGTTACTGTAGGTGTAAGCCATACATTCTGAAGCTGACATGATGTAAAGGACAGTGTTTGCAAGCTGTCTCATGATCAGCCTTTCTGGATGTTGACTCTCAAAGCCTTATTCTGCATTACACCTTCTTGTGCTTCCTAAGTCAGTGTTAGTGTGTGAGAACAGGCTGAGGTGGTTTCTATGCCCACAATGTGCACAAATCTGCAGCATTGGAGATGGGAGTTTTGCTTATAGCTGGAACAACCACTTAGATCACAGGTGTGATCCAAACTTTAGAGAAAGTCTTTCCAGTATATTATGCAATACTAACATAATATTATTTTATCGCTTAGTTCCTTTTATGTCAGGATGCTGGCAGCCAAGATGCTTTAGCTTCCTGGATTTTTTAACCTTTATTATAGCCATCTCCTGTCTCTCCCCATCTGCTGAAATCCCTTGAATTAAGAGTACCTTTAGAGCAGTAATAGGCTTA
Source organism: Haliaeetus leucocephalus (assembly GCF_000737465.1). Lineage (NCBI taxonomy): Eukaryota > Metazoa > Chordata > Aves > Accipitriformes > Accipitridae > Haliaeetus > Haliaeetus leucocephalus. The sequence goes on from NW_010973187.1 coordinate 8,885,267, forward strand.
GAAAACAGAAGGTCAGTAGAAGCATTATTTGTCTTGTGGCCTCATTAATATCTTCAACAGTTAGAGCAAGTTAGTCAATAAATGGCAAACGCTTTCAAGAATGCACTTCTCTTCAGTTGGCTGCAGCATCCTACTTATTTTACGTACAATCTATGCTGATCTGTTTGCACGAGGAAGCCAATACCTGTGTCCCGTAGGAACACAAAGACTATTTAGCAAAGCGGTCCTTTCAGTGCTGTCCAGGCATCTTGCAGCTCCCTTCCACTCCTGCTGCAACCCCAAGCACTTTGAAGCGAGAAGCAGAGCAGCCTATTTTCCTAGTTTGCCCACTAGTTTATTTCATAATATTCTTCTCTGGTTTGTGGGGCATGCTCGAGGTTAATATCTGGAAAAGTGCTGCCTTCAGAAGTGAACAAGCAATGATGAGCTCCCTGCTAGTCTGTTGAAATTATTAGTCTGCTTCTGGTCTGTGATTGCATCAGTATCCGTAACTAGCTTTTTTTGGTCAAGGTGCTGATCAGCCACCTGTTCAGTGTCCTCCCTATATCATCCTCTTGGAATATATGATCTATAAAGTAAGGGTAAATTGTGAAAATGTCTTGCCACCTCCAAGATCCAAGACTGAGGAGAGTTTTTGGGAAAAGAATACCAAATAATACAGGAAAACAGATCATAAATCATTGTGAATAGACACCTACAGTGTGGGCAATACTGTCCTTTTTCTCTCTTTTTTTTTTAATATCAGAGATGTCACAGTGGCCAAAGGTAAAAATGTCATGAATTGTGTGAGAACTGTAAGAGTACGAGGAAGAGATGTAACTTTTCACATGTCCAAAGTAGAGCAAGGAAGCTGGTGAAGGGTCTGGAGCACAAGTCTTAATGAAGAGCAGCTGAGGGAACTGGGGTTGTTTAGCCTGCAGAAAAGGAGGCTGAGGGGAGACCTTATTGCTCTCTACAACTACCTGAAAGGAGATTGTAGTGAGGCAGGTGTCAGTCTCTTCTCCCAAGTGACAAGCGATAGGATGAGAGGAAAAGGCCTCAAGTTGCTCCAGGGGAGGTTTAGATTGGATATTAGGCTGCCCAGGGAAGTGGTTGAGTTATCATCCCTGGAGGTGTTTAAAAGATGTGTAGATGTGGCACTTAGGGACATGGTTTGATGGTGGACTTGGCAGTGTTAGGTTAACGGTTGGACTCGATGATCTTAATGGTCTTTTCCAACCTAAATGAGTCTATGATCCTATGATTTTAAAAGATGCCAGAGAGAGATACCCAAAGACAGAGGAGGATATTACTCTGACATGTGTGTACTTTGGGAAATGCTCATCACGTTCTCCAGGGGCATTTCTAATTATGTGACACTATGAGAAAAAGAACTGAAAGATCCTCTTACTTTATCACCATTTGATAGCTCAAGATGCCATTTTGAGCATCCTGTTTGCACAAATTTGTATCTGTGAAAACAAAATAATGTTTCTAGATTGTATCATATTCTTTTAAAAGTGCACATTTGTGTACAAGCAACAAAAATAAGTATGAATATATATAAATAATAATTTATTGTTCACTTATGTTCCGTTCTTTATTGATAATTCATTAGAATTATGAATGCCTAATAAAACTACATTCTGTCACTGCTGTTACAATGTTGAAGCATATTTGTTGACATAAGTTGCAAATGGCTGCAGATGCCTACAGTGTACAAGTCTACATCTGGAGTAGTCACCTTCTGTCCTTTTTGTAGGCAATGAAAAATTTCCAGAGTTCACTTTCCTCTCACGCTTGCAGCATATAGTAGTATAGAGGCCTCATCTTTTGCCGCTAATAATCTTCAGCAAGAATGCTAAAATCTTTTTTATCTCCATCTGCAGTGCTCTCACTGTTACTCTCACAAAGGTTCTTCTGAGCATGGTTCCCATCAGAAGCATATCTTTTGCATTAAAATTCTCCAGCTTTTTTTCACTGCTTCAAATTCAGCAATTCTCCAGGGAGAATTTGAATAGTGTCCTTCTCCCATGCAAGTATCTGGTGAAAGATTTCTTTACTAGAGAAGCTAAGGATGAACTTTTTTTCTCAACGTCATTGGACAAATGACAATGTCATCAAAGTCCAGGGGGACTCCAAGAGCCAAAGTTCAATTTCTGATTTTAGGAAAACACTGTGTAGAGATCTTGAAGTTAGGAGCCTTTCCAGACTTCAGTGCAGGAACATGTTTGACTCGTTACTGGAGATTGTTTGCAGTGGTTAGTGGCAGTCACTCTGGAGACATCCTGATAAACTCTGAGACCCGCTGGGCAAAAGACCCACATGAATCTCATAAGTGGCTCCAAAAAAAGTTTGGAAAACTGACAGAAAGTTGGAAAATGGCCAAAGCTAGTTATAATTTCCAACACACTGGAACAGGAGTGACAAGGTGAAATAATTTTATTGATAGAAACACGTATTTCATTAAAATAGTCCAGCGGTTGACCTCTGAACACAGAATGAGGAAACAGTGATAAAGAGCAATGGGAGACAGGGAGTGTCGCTGTGATGATAGCCACATGCATCTTTGTGTTGACAAGAGCTCTTCTGTGTGGGTGGTGGTTGGTTTTTTTCCCTATTCTGCATGCAAGGTAACACATTTAGTTTCACTTTACCAGATTAATTGTATAGTCTAACCAACCATCTGGGTCTCACTTTTGAAAGGACATTTTTATGTCAGAGGTTACATCTAATTAATAACTAAGAATGAAATCCATCTCTGGAATAATTTCTACCTGCTTCACCGACCTGTAGTCTGAATATTAAAACCTTTGTTCAGAACTCATGGCTTTCAAAATGGAAAAAATACCCCTCAAACAACAGAAATACTACAGAACTGTTTCCTCTAGCAGAAAAATATAAATGAACTTACAAGCAAACAAAATTGGCTACTCTGTGTCTGACTACACAGACTTATAGTCCACTATAGAAAAACATCTGTTTTACTACAGGCCAAGTTCTGAATTGTTTTGAGTCTGTGTGGGCATACATGGAAATTATGGGGGGAAAAAAAAAAAAAGAGACATAGCTCTAGGGGCAGGAAAATGTTGAAAGCCTCAGTTCTCCATATATACTAAGGGAAAAAAGGAAGTGGATATACAGACATCTTCTGAATACGATGCCTGTCTTAGAGTTGCAGATTTGTCATGACAGGCATACCTGAAAGGAATTGTAGCTGATAATATCCAAGTCAACATAGTCAAGGAGAGTTTTCCCAGAGATAACATTGCAGTGGTGAAATACAAGAGGAGTTTCACACAAGACAGTGCTCGGTTCCATCGCCTCCTTAGAAAAGCCTCTTAGAGCCAAGTACAGAAGCTCATAATGGAAGCAAAAGTCTAGAAATAGCCTTCTTTCTCCCTGTTACACATTTTCTGATTGAAAATGTCAGGGCCATTCTAGACAATAAATTATACACTCACCTTACCACTTTGTAAGTAAACACCAGGTGAATGTAATGGGCAACACACGTCCACTATGCCCTAATTTTTACAAGAAATATACAGAAAAATTGTTTTGATGTATTTGTCTAATGTAATGTATGCAATCGGAAGGTCTGGCCATGCAAATTATTTTATTTGTAATAGTTTTGAGAGCTTAGATACATTTTTCCATTATTAATTAATAAAGAATAAACAAGGGGGTTATGGTGTTCAAGAAGCAAAGCAAAGAGAAGTTGTATTAAGCATTAGGAAAAAATGAGCTTATGCAAATAATTGTCATAGTGAAAAAAAAAATAACATTTCTTTCTAAGTTTGGAAAATAGACTAACAAGGAAATGAAGTGTGGAAGTGGTCATGATAGCCTAAAAATACCAAACACGCATTTTGAGGAGAATGGAGATCAGATGTTCAGGTCAGGAAAAAAAAAAGATAGTCATAGCTTATAACAAAGAAGGTTTCTATTAGATCTTATGAAAGCCTTCTAACTGTACTGGTGGTTAAGCACTAGGACAAGCTATATAGGAAGGTTATGGAAATCCCTTTGTTTTATAGGAACAAATGGGATTAATTTCTACCAGGGACTGTTATAGCACACTAAATCCAGCCATATTCGATGCAGAGAGACAGAATGGAACTGCTTTGGATGTCCCATGTACTCCTATATTTCATTACTTGTGGTGTCTTTATAAAAATTAGGGCAAATCTGAAGATTTTGCTTCAGCAACATGATGTCTCTCCTCATTCACGTGAATCTCGGTGTGCCTTTACACATATTTAGCTTGCTCGGTGACCTCTTCTTCCTCAGACGGTCTTTTTGGCTACTTGCAAAGATCTTAACGATAGTTTCCCTTTCCTTCCTGAATGTTACACTGAAATATTGTACCACAGGCCTTAATGACGTATGCCAGATTAAAACATAGCTGTTTACTTACTTTAAAGAAAATTACAAGGATTTCAGAAACTTTTTTTAGGCTGAGGATTTTTCTTACAGCCTCCAATCATGTGGTCATGCATTGCTTTCAACAGGACTCCAGGGCTCAAAGGGGAGTCCAGCGTGAATAAAAGTGTGTCAAGTAGAAAGCTCGGTATGAAATTCATCCAGAATAACTGAGAATTGCCTAATACCTCAGTATGCAGTTGTTGAGCGGATCAGGATCGAAAATGCAGACTCTTACCATCTGAATTAGCACCCTAGTGTGTAGGAGAGCTCACCTGGACCTGTGAGGTGAGTCAGAGCGCTGAAGTTGGGCACCAAGATTTGTGGTACAATCAGTGGCAGGAGGCCGTCACCTCCAGGAGAGCTGCTGAACTCTCCGAAGAGGTGCTGAGCGTGATATTTAGCCCAGACTTTTCCACCAAGAAGAGAAGGTAGTAAGAAGGAGATCATAAAGTAGGATGGCTCTGTAAGCTAGTGGTTGGGTACTCAGTAGTGAAGACGCGCTCAAGAATATATATATTTTTTCTTTTTATCTAGTACTTAACAACTGGTATAAACAGTAGAGAAAAGGTTTTCTCCCTTCTTTTTTGAAAGTTGAGCTCACCTTTTCACAGCTGAGTTGGGATGAGAGTCAGGTGGGAACCTCCGTGGCTGCTCTGATCAAGAAAAATTTGAAGGACCTTATGGCATAAAATATAAATGTCATCTGAAACTGTGTTCGGGCTTACGTCATGCTGGAGTGTGAACATTAGGACTCTCTTTATGAGTCTCAAGCTTCTTAATTGCTCTTCAGGTTTATCATTAGCATCAAAGCAGGTGATCTGAATCTTATCCTGTGTGTTTTTCACAATAGGAGCAAATTTGGGTGAGCCGTATTACCTTATTACCTATGAATGGAACTTTACTTCAGAAATTCCTAGGATGTTTTGCTTTTTAAGGATGTGTCTAAGACATCAAAACAGCTATTAAGGTAAGGAAATGGTTTAGATACTTTCTGTCTGTTTCCTTCTTTTGTTGAGCCTTTAATAAAAAACTAGAACATTGCTTAGGTGGTGATACAAAACAGAGGTGGTGGGCTGAAACCTCCTTGTATTTATAGCAATGTACTCATTTTATAGTTCCTGATTTTCCTTCCCTCCCATCTACAATTGTTTCAATAATTGATCACAATTTCTAGAGCCTGAAGAGAGAGTTTTGCAAGAATGGAGCTGTTTAAACAAGATTTCAGGGAAGTCCTATGTCTCATGTTATGCAGACAGTCAGAAAAGATAATCACAGTGCAGCACTAACTTTGTCAGTTATGGACTGGTTTGTGTTGGATTTCTGCTCAGCTCTAAACAGAAAAAGACCTGATACCCACTCGGTGCATTTAAGTGCTACATTAGTACCAGGCATAAAAGCATCATTAGTGATGTATGACAGGGTCCCTAACGGCTCACAGAAAGTAGAAGCTGGTTCCTTATATTGATGGCAGCTAAATGGGTAGCAAGAAATTTCTAAGCATAAATACATGCTCTGCTTCCAAAAAAGCTTTCAGAAATTCTGTTGACTGTGCTTATGAAGCATATTGCTGTACATGTCTTCTATCCAGCCTCGCATGCTGGTCTCACGAATTAGAACCTTTTGCTGTCTTGTTTCTTCACAAGTGTATGGATGCAGTAGAAATGCACATACCACTTCGGACTAATTTTTTATATATTGCTTCCTGTCCTATACCGTTTCCTCAGCTTCTGTCCCTTAATTTCAGGGCATTACACCCAGAAAGTGGAGGGATCCAAAGCGAAACCAGGACTGGACAGGGGGCTTCCTGGAGCCCTGTACTGATGCTGGATCTGAAATGGGGGACCTGACGCTTCTGAGCATCCAGCTATCACTAAATGATGCAACTACCTTGCAGGTAGGTCTGTCTTAGAGCTGATGTGGCCAAACAACAGTGGAAAAAGGGAAGAAGACAGAGAATGAGTCAGTCCACCCTCTCTGGGCTGTGGCTCCCTCAGCAGCCCCGCTTAAGTGGGTTTCTCTTATTATGAAGAAGGGGCAGCAGGAAAGATAAAAGAGTTTTAGCCTAGAGTCAGTGCTCTTCTGTGGCTGACAGGGAGTGCTAACCACCTCCCGTTTATCTCAGTTACCCAAACCACCGCAGTGCCATCTCACTTCTGTCTGGACCATTAGTAGTGCCCATTCAAATGATTCTAACATTGAAGTACCCAGCAAAACTATGTGATAAGCGGAGAATTCTGAATCTTCTTCAAGCTCAGTCTGATCCTGTGGGTTTGACCAAATTATAAAAATATAAGTCAAATTATGTGATGTGCTGGCCATCTAGAAGTCCTACCCTCAATCCCAGCAGAAACCTTTTCCCTTTGCTCTTCTGCCAGATTATGCTGTTGAGGGCTTCAGGGCAGTTAGGTTAAACTCATAATAGGTATTGAAAAAGAGGGTGCTGTGGAACATGCCAACTTTTTTTGTACATCACTTATCTTAGCAGGGCCTCAGAATAAGAATCAAGCCCAATATTTTCGTGTGTTTTGTTAGGCAGTCAAAATAGGAGGAGGCTGCTCTGCAGCACGTATTCCACTAGAGAGCTCCAATGCAGCAGCAGAATTTGGGATGGTATTGTCATCTTGGTTATGGGCTCTCCACGTCCTCCTTAGTGGCTTGTTCAGATACACTCAGGATGGGGCCCTCCCAGTCAGGGACAATGATGAGGACAAAGGTTATCTATGACTAAATTCTGGCACGACACACTGTGCAGGTCCTCCTAAGACTTTCCAGAGTTTATGTTTGAATAATATGAAGAGTATGTATGCCAATACCTCAAGCCACAACCCACCACCATACCCCCCAGCCCCAAACTGATAAAGGTTGTCTCTCCCTCTCTCTCTGGAGGCTTATGAAACCTTTTTCTTCCCCCATTTTGCTTCTGAGGTTTTTGCTTAGACATGAGATTAGAAACAAAAACAAAAAAAGTGGTTTTTTTGAAGCTGAAATCAGAATTTTTTACAGGACTTTATAACATAGCTGACTGAAGGTACAAGTTTAAAGGAAAATCCAAATACATCATTGCTCTAAAATAAAAATACTGTTAAACTAAAACCATGCACTTCATAGTAAGAAAGAAAGACACAGGGAAGCAATTTCTGTATGCAGACTGACAAGGAGGTTTTGAAATCCCCAAGCCTAATTGTTTCACTTGTTTGGAAAATTACTGAGACAGAGTTAGACACACAAACACATCTGTATTGAATACATTTATAAAGAAAGTTTTCTGTTAGGGTGAGTTTTAAAAGTAGAGCAGAGCTATGTCCTGTAATGGAAACATGAAATTAAATGGAAAGTCTGAAGCTACCCTTAGACAGGTAAGGGTAATGTAATCCTCTAGGGAAGATTTCAGGGAAAAGCAGGTTACACTGTCCCTCACCTCATGCTATGCTGCCTCTTCCCTTTTTCATGTTATATAAATTATTTCATAGGAAGAGCTCTGACATTAAACCTTGTTCGCAGGATTCATCTTTGTTCTGGAGGCAGATTTTTTTTCCCTAGGGTTTTCTCACAATGACTTCCTAGACCCTAGACTTACCTGGCACAGCAGTTCCCCGCCTTGAATGTAGGCAACAGAGACAGGTCAAACCTTGGAGCTAACACTGAATTTTGCTACTCCAAGAAATAGACCTGGGGGGTGGGTGGAGGTTGGCTGGGGCTGAGCAACTCCCACTACCAGGAGGGAAGAGGAAGCTGGTGGGAAAATGTGTGGAGCTGGACTTGCTGCTTCTGCTACCTCCCAGGAGATGGGGAAATGAAGGATGGCGCCTGGGAAGAGCTCCTCTTCCTCCTCTCCCCAGCTCTACGCACCAGCCCACTCATCACAGGAAGATAAACCATGTTTGCAAGGCTCCAGTATCATAAACAAGGGTAAGGGAGAAGAACAGCTGTTTTTTTTTCTGTATCTGCTTTGCTAAGCAACTGCCTGTATTGCCCACAACAAAATCAATCATCTATAGGAGCGAGTTAATATTACTGTGCACCTTAACTGTGATTACTAAGTCTTTCTGTTAGAGAGAAGAACAAGGCAATCTAGTTTCTCAGAGCAGCATTGACAGAAATGGCTGTGGGCGGCTATTCAAGCTATCATTGATTTATCTCAAGTACAATCTATTTCTGGCAAGGCAAAGCTCAGTGTGAGCTAATCTGTCTTTATGTCAATAACAGGTTTATTGGTATTAGTCCAATCTGATGAGAGTTTCCTTTTGGAAAACTCATCATGTATTTCTATAAAAGCTGCAAACCATTGTACTGCTTCATTTGGAACATTTAGTATTGTGGAGCCCCTGTCTGGAACCTGTTCCTGCTACACCTCTTTTCAGTGACTGTCTTACCATATGCCAAGCCATCTCTCCCCGTTTCTTAGCAGTGCAAATGCTCTTCTTCTGGCCTTCAGGTTCAAGCTCTGAGTTTGAGATCTGCATATATTATAAGAACAGTGTGTAAGGATTCACAGACATAAAATATAAGGTTTATTGGAGTTTGCTCATCAGCACAGGGACACACCTCTGACTGGAGTGCTTGGTACCCAGGAATGGTCAGAATAGCCATGTTTCATTCAAGCGCAGCGGGCCTCCCTTTTATGCCTGGTTGTCTGAGTTATGTGGGGACTCCCGCAGTGGTTCTGGAAGGTGGTCCTCTTTCCCTTTCCCAGTAAGAGTAGACAAATTTATGTCCTGTCTTGATGGCTCATTGCTGTCACTGAAATAACATGCCACTGCACATTTTTCAAAACCAGAATGCACCTTTCCCCCACTCTTTTAAAACTTAAATAGATTTTAGTAAGACTGCGTAATGTAGTCATGGCTATTGTCAGGGACATGGCTGGCATCCATAGGCATCCATTCATGGTTGGCATCCATCCGTTTTTTTCAGGAATACTTAACAACCTTTTTTAATAACACATTTCCTCATATTGAATATGGTTTACATACTGTGCCTTGGTTCTTGGAAACTGTAAACAGTGTCAAGGACTTCCACTTCTCATAGACAATTTTCTATTGCCTTGGTTATGATTGTCTCAGTGAAATGCTGCTTCTAAAATTTTCTTGCCTGTTATGCACAACTGTTGGAGATTGCTTTCTAAGAAGGAACATGTTTGGGGAATTTCCTTTAAAGGACTAAACAGCACCTCTGCCTGTACCTTCTCATTAGGATTTTCTGGTTGACATAGTGAATAATTTTAGGTATTTCCTGAGATGCTTTGTGAGAGTAGTAATTTCAAATGCTACTTGTCCGAATTCTTCATTCTAGTGTTTCACCTGAGCAGTGGCTATGTCTTCTATTAGCAATGTAACTTCATGTTGAGATCTTTAACTTCTTTTGAAAGAGGCTAATTGTCTTTTACTTAGAAAAACACAGTTGCTCTGGTGCTTTTCCTTTGAGTAAGTGCTGTATTTCATTATTATAAACAGCATAAAAATGACAAAAAATGTTCATGAACTATGCTGAAATGATGTATGTGTATATTTTTTAGTAAGCTTTAATGTTCTAGTTGTATAGAAACTGCATATAAACCAGTACAGGCTAATATTTAGTGTCAGCTACCTCTGATTTATTTGCATAGATTTATACCATGAAAGCCAGTGAAGTTGTCTGAAGTTTCTGGAGAACTTAGACACTTTGTGGAAGAATTTTTCTTAACAATCTGCTTTTAGGAGCTTTTTTGAATAAGCAATGTAGATTTCTGCTTGTCTTCAAAATAATTCTGGAACTTCGATCTTAATGCAATTATTGACAGGCAGAACCAGGCTTGTTATAATGTCTTCTTCTGAATAAATTGTTTAGGAACATTTTCATTTTGATGTTTCAGGAAACAATTCCTGAATTTAATCTTTTAATGCTTACTGGACTGGAGTTATGAAACCTTCCTTACAGCACTAACAGATATTGGACGGCATAAGGTTATGCTCTTTTACCCATTAAGTTGCCAAGTTGAATTGAATGAATTTTCATCACTGTGTCTGTGAGTTTCTCTTCTGTCGCATTATACCAGCATTGTAGCTGCTGTGATTTGGTGAAAAATAAAACAAAAACCACCTCAAAACACCCAACCCCAAACCCTATTTCCAGTTGTTAAGGGCACGCTCCCAAGTTACACTTGCCAGGTTTGGTTTGCTGTTACCGGTGTGGGATGTTGATCTTCCAGTTTGCAGAACGCTGCTTATTGGAGCTCCTTCTCTTTGTAAATGTGGCAAGATGCATGTGATTACACCCCTTTGCATTCCTTAGGAGCTCTCGGACTTGCAGCCACTTAGCCTTTTGCTGTTCAGAGAAATGCCCCTCCGTCCAGCACAACCAGCAACTTTTCAGCTCCCACTGATTTTTCGGCATTTGCACAACATTTCCTCCTAAAGATCCTAAACAGATGGATCAAACAGACCTTGAAAGATTTGTTTTTCTCTTTAAAAGGGCACTCTATTTCAGGAGAATCTGGAACTTTTCTGGGGGAACACAAGGCTTGGAGAAGGGGGTGTGTTATTAGGGTTTTTTAGATGCTTTCTGAATACTGAGACAGTGGCTGCTGTGATTCTTATGCTTTGGCATTTCATAGTAGTAGTTGACAGCACTCCTACACAAAAAAAAAAGGACAATTGCAATCTAAAATATACAAAACAGTGATCAGCATGAAACTTTTATCTGAAAACAGATATTCCTGTGACCTCTGTCTGTAATGCAAACAAAAAATCCAAGTCAGGAAAACAAAGTCTGAAAAGATACAGAAGGAAAACTTAGCAGCTGAAAAATGGGAGCCTGGTCCTGACTTCTGAATACCAGTTTTACTGGTATTATTCTATTGACTCTAGGGAATTTATTCCAAGTCTGCTCTGGATCAGTGTACAATATCCTTTCGTGTACTTAACTGTTAAGGAACCAGAACATCAATGGGGTTGCCCAGGGTCTGCAATACCAAAGCTGCAAGAGCAGCAGAGGGTATTTAATTAGCCTTAACATGCTCGTGTATATGTAATGAACACAGTCACAGAGTACTCGGTTGTGTCTATTTTCTCCCTCATGCTTTATAACTGGAAGAGTGAATTTGAGAAATTTACTTCACTATAAGTGGGTATAAGAGGGCATAAGTTCTGATAGTAATTACTTTACTACAGCATGGTGAGCAGGTTGTTCTTTGTAGTAAATTCTTGCTATCACATGGTCTCACGATACTGTTTCGAGGAGCAGTTATTCTGGTATCCCTGCATTTCCCACAGCTATGGCTCAGCAAAACTCAGGCGTGTTACTAGAGCACAGGTCCTTCCCCCCCAGTTGCTCACTGATTAAATACCACTTCCTGCTTACTTAACTCAAAAATGTGATTATTCTTCAAGATGCAGGAAGGCTCAAATTTAGACACAGTTGGAAACTGCACAATTTTTTTCCCCCAGTAAAACAACAGGGACAAACTGTTTATGCAGCTATTGGCACGCTGTTCCTGGCAGCACTACACAAAATGCAGCTGGCCGGCTGGCAGTTCTGTACTGCTCCCAGAGGCACAGCTGGAGACTTAATAAATAAAACGTGTTTCTACCAGGCACTACAGAGAAAGCAAGCTGCTTTAATGGCCACAGCAGCCACCTATCATGTTTTCTTTAAAGATTATAAGAACAGATCCATTTTGTGAGAAGAGTTTCAGTTCAGAGTTCCTTTAGAATAATTCTTATTTTAGAATAAAGGCTAATTGTGCAATACGTCCTTCATAGTTTCTCATGCAAACAGTTCTTACTGGCTATGACCCACAGCCAGTGGAAAATTCATGGACAAATCTCTGGGACTGTGAACAGCCTTTGCTAACTGCAGAAGGTCACAGAAGAAGATTATCATGCTTGGGGAACTGAAGAACCGAGTTCTTTAGCCTCACACATTTGGTATTAAGTCATTCACTTTGGAGTATTTCAGTCCATGTAGCAGCACATAATCAACTCTGTCCTTTTTAATGCAAAGGGATCTTTCTGGCCATGTTCCGCTACCACAAACAAAAAAACTAAAGACAAGCCTTTGAGTACTCTAATCTATACATGTCGCTTTGCCAGGCAAACAGTGCACTGGATTAGTACTTTAAAGGAACTGTTCATAGCAGCTGATAATTTTCTGCTGTAACAGAATGCTGGGAAAATGCTGATGCTACAAAACGAAACGCTCTCCAGTTAGCTAGCAAGTAGGTGAACGGCTGGGCTTGCTGGGCAGGCTGCCTTCAGGCTGCTCAGCCTGCTGGCTGCCCTGCTCTCAGCCCAGCTTCTTCTTGCAGCACTTCACATGCATTTCTCCCTTAGTAGATTTTTCAGAAATTTGCTCTATATACATTTTAATTATATGCATATACTTAAACATTCATTTCAGTAATGGAAAATGTATTATAAGTTTGTACTTCTAGATAGATGATTTTGACCAAAAGTATTGCACACACACTTTTTACAGTATGCTGTCAAACCAATTGCAAAATTCCATATCATGCGTGCAGCTATTAACAAACAATAATAAACCAATTATCTTTATTTTTTGTTCTTGATGAACATAAAACATAATTCACACCCCTTACATGACAGATAAACACATATATAAAAGACTGCCATAAAATATTCAATAATAGAATGTAAATACCTTTTTTTCCACATAAACGGTCTCACTTATCTTTTCTTGATCAAGACTGAAATGCCATTTATATGATTAAGTAATAAACATCATGTAAAAATAACAAGCAGTATTCAAAGTGTGCCTTACTGCTTGCCAGTTCCCCTATTCCTGACAAGCTTAGTTAAATATTAAAAAAGTTTTATCTGACATTCTGCTTGCTAGATTGTTTTTTCTGATGTGGGATAGAATATAGGGACAACTAGCAAGTTCTCTGTGCCACTGTAAAATTTAAAGCTACCTGGTTTTTCTTCATGCAGCAGTACGTTTAGTGTAATTACAGTCAAAAAGGTGGGGGACCACTGGTCTCACAGCACAGGCAGGGAGTTTGGAGATTTGTTCTCAATTCTGATACCAGCTGTTTGGGCTCTGGACCAAGAGGTCCTGGCTGAAGCTGAGGCACCCTGGTGAGCCTGAGCTGTGATTAACCAACCAGCTGAGCCCTGACATATTGCAAGCCACAGAATCTAATGTGATTATTCTTGAAGATGGTGGGGTAATTTGGGCTTCACTAGAACATATTTGGTTTTCGCTAAAATGTACGTATCTTCAAATGTGGGTTGCTGGATTAGAGCAGAAGTGAAAGTCCAGTGGCATTTGGAGTTGACATGTTTTTGGCTAGAAGCCAGTTTTGAAGCAGTCCAGTGCAAGTGCACCAGTGAATGATAATCAGCTTTTTGGGTGAGGCTTGGCTCTAAGACAAGGCTAGTTTACAGCAAAAGACTGAGGTGATACTTTATCTAAGGCCTACACGTTAAACAGAGAGGAATGAATGATGATGAAATTATGAAAACATGTGGAGGCAAATATAGCTAACAAGTATATGCCACTCAGTTGATCTGAAATAAATGTGTAGCCATAATTCACTACCCACAAAGTGGAGAATACATTGTAAAACAGTGGCACTCTTCTTGAAACCCTAAAAGAAAGGAAAAGCATTAGAAAGAGGAAACCTGATCCCAGAAAGCTCTGACTGGTTTTCATGACTTTCCTGCATGCGTTGTCATAGCATGGGCAGTAGTACAGTAGACAGACCTGGCATGCTGGGTGCTTGTCAGCAAGGGCTTCTGTTGTGGCAACATCAAGTTGCAAGTTTTTAGTCTGTCAGCATAATCTATGCCCTTTCTAACACAATCCTGACAGAATTAGATGTGCCTAAATTGAAAGTCCCCACAGGCTTCAATGTCTGAATTGAAATGTCGGCATATGGCATGAAAATTAGTTCAGAAGTCCTGATCACAAACTCGTGTCCCCATGGGAGGTTTTTGGTGGGAGGGGAAGATAGTATTTTGCAAACAATCCAAGAAATCTTTAGATCTTGTTGGTGAAAATTTTCTAGTATAAATGCTAAAGAAGCCAGCCAGGTTTATGTTAGGAAAATCTCATTCCCTAACTATTGTACCAATTAGTCTTTATAGTATGACACTGTGAACTTAACAGCATGACATTGTATTAGCTTTCTTAAGAGACACATAGTTTACATTGAATACTGCATAGTCATAGTTAAGTCAGTATAACTAAAGGGCCCCAGCTCATCACAAGGAGGAGGACAGCCCCCACCCTGAAGATAAGGACCTTTATTTCTTGGAATCTTAAAGCCAAATGAAATAACACAAGCCCCTCCAACATCTCTGTGAAATTCTCCCAGTATCTGGCATCACAGATAAATAACAGTAGCAAGACCTACTTCAGGGACATGTAGATCAAGAAAGAAGCAGATGGATGGTGACATCATAGCTTAATAGTTGCTTTTAAAAATATTAGTATGTATGTGTTAAGTAGTGATTGGTCAAATCGTGTTGTACCTGAATGCTTGAAAGGTGTAAGAACCATGTATAAAACCACATTTGGTGTGCCTCAATTTGGATGGGACACCTCATGAACATGAATAAAGAATTACTCTTGTAATTCTATGCTTTGCATCCTAACCTCTCTCCTCGGTTGGCACAGGCCAGTTGCAAAATTTTTGTGACATCTCTTTGACTTTCTGCCCACAAAAATCTGGTGGTAGAAGTGATTGTAGATGGTTGTTTGTACTGTAGTGACCATGAGATAGTTGAGTTCAAAATCCAGAGAAAGTTGAGGAAGAGAAGCAGCAGAGTTAGGACCTCAGAACAACTCGCTTAAGCTTATTTAGGGAACTTCCAAGCAGAATCCAATCAGAGACTGTCATGAGGGAGAAATGCACTCCAGAGATCTGGCTAACTTTTAAAGAAAACTTACTGAAAGTTCAAGAACATCTCCACACACAATCATTTTCTAGAAAGAGGGAGAATTTTGATGGTATTCCAGCTTGGCAAAGCAAGGAACTTCTTAATGAACTAGTATGTACAAAGCATAGAAGATGTGGAAACAAGGACAGCAATACATCCGAGTGTTCTTCACGCATTTAGTGAAAACATCAGAAAAGTCAAAGCTCAGCTGGAGCTAAACCTAGCCAGGGATGTAGTAAGAAGGGATTCTACAAGCATGGCAGTTGAGAGATCTGTTTTCACTGATGAATGGGAGAGTCAATTTGGTGACAGATGACTCCGAAAAGGCTGAAGTATTCATTGAACTTTTTACCCCAATCTCCACAAAGACTGCTGCCAGACCACTGCCTATAGGAGACTGAGAAAGAGGTTAGCCAACAGTGGGGATGCAACAAATTAAAAACTACTTAAAAAAGCTGAGTGTATGCACAGCCATAGGCTAGCTGGTATTCACAGAAGTGCGATTGCAGAATGACTGTCTGTTACCTACAAAAACATCATAGTGATTGGAGGAAGTCCCTGCCTGGAAAGAGGTTTATATTATATTCATCTTTAAGAGTGGAAAAAGGGAGGCTCCAGGCCAGAAAGGTTGATCAACCTCATCTCAGACTGGACATCATGTACTTCTGCAATCCATTTACAAGCACTGGAAAGGCAAGAAAATCCTTCAAGAACAGTAAGCACAAATTTACCACAGACAAATCATTCTTGACCAGCTTGATGGCTTTATATAATGAAATGGCTGGCTGTGGGGACAAGGGAAGAGCAGTGGATATCAGATGCCTTAACTTTCATAAGGCTTTTGACACCATTTTCCACAGCCTTCCCAACTGGAAACTGAGGAAGCCTGCGTTGGATGAAATATGCATTAGATGGGATGAAAACTGAATCGACCTTTGGGCTCAAATGATAGTAATCAATGGCTTGACATCTAGTTGGCAGCTGATAACAAATACTCCAGGGGTTAATACTGGGATCGATATTGTTGAATATCATCATCAGCATCTCAAATGATGAGACAGACCACATCCTCAGAAAATGTATAAGTGACATTAAATTTGGGTAAGGTGATTGATATGTTCACAGTTGAGATTCAGTCCAGAGGGATTTTGAGAAGCTTGAAGACTAGGCCAACAGAAAATTTATGAAATTCAACAAGAAGCCTGAAGTTCTGTGCCTAGCGCAGGATAACACCAGGCATCATTACAGGCTTCAAACTGACCCGCTGAGCTGCAAACTTGCTGAGAAGGCTATGGTGGACACCAAGTTGAATATAAGCCAACAGTGTGCTCTTATTGTAGATAAGGCAAACTGCTTATTGAATAGGAAAGCATGTCCAACAAATTGAGGAAGCCATTATTACCCTCTCCATGGTGCTGGTGTGGGTACACATGAAATATTCTGTACAGTTTTGGGCCATCTCACTCAGTCTAGAAACTGGAGACCATCCAACCACTAAGATGATTGGGGGCCTAGAGAGTATGACTCGTGAGGAGAGTTTGAGGCTGATGGGTTTATTTAATCTAGCAAAGAGGAAGCTAAGGGGCAATGTAACCACGGTCTAAAACTATTTCAGAGGGAATTGTAAAGTGAAAGCCAAAATCTTCTCAATAGTGGCAGATGTATAACAAGAGAAAAGAGCCAGAGGCTGAACATTTTTGAACATTAGGAAAAACTTCTTTACTTCGTGGGGGTGGGATAATGCAGCATTGGAAGACTTTATGGAGAATCTGCCCTTGGAGGTTTTCAAGGCATAGCTAATCAAAGCCGCAGCTGGTGTAATACAACATTGATGAAACTCTTAGTTTAAGCAGGAAGTTGGACCTGAGACCTCTGGACATACCCCTTCCAGCTAATATTTCTGTGATTATCTTCTGTTGTGGATCTACATTCTGTTCAAGTTCAAGTCCAGGTGAATGTATATTTACTTGGTCTGTCTAAAGATGTTACACTGAAGAAAGGGAGTAAGAATGCACTTCAGGTAGTAGGAGATTGTCCTTTGACTTGGATCTGACTTCAGCTTGACACCGTCTTATGCACTTTGCAACATAATCTGAGAACATACTATACTACATACAAATGCAAGAGTCAAACAGTAGTGAGAAGGTACTGTAAGTTCATAGTGGGAACTTCTCTCTGTTTAAACCTATGACAGTTTCACATGCCTAATGCTTGGAGGAAGAAAAAAAAGTCCAAGATGCACTAGATACAGCGTGATCTGATTATGAATTCTTCTGCCTGTTGCCAGCAAACAAATATTAAGCCATACACTTCATGGTCAAGCGATGCAGTTGTGTGATTACACAGTACTAGTTGCCCAGATCTCTTCTGTGTCTACATAATCCTATGTGTTCCTTCAAAGCTATGAATGAGAAGAAAATATTTCTCATCTGATATCATGCCACTGTAGTTAAGGAGGTGGAGAGCATTACCAGTAATAATTAAGCTTAAATGACACTGTAATATATACCATTAGCAACTCAATCCTATCCTCTATTTCAGACTTTGTTTTTTTGAGCACTCTTGTAAGTTGCTCTGATTTATACTTTCTATTACTTTATGTATTTTATTTTATTTCATTTTATTTTATTATTTTACTATAAATCCTCTTGCTGTGCAGATAACAGTTTTGGGGGCTGTCATTTTTTTCTATATCAAAATTTGTCTCTCGCTCATGCAGCTGTATTTCACCTGACAGAAATTATTGCTGAGTCAGCTCAACCCTGAATTCCAACATACTTTGGCTGCGCAATTTGAGCTGGTAGATTAACCATGGCAGCATAAGCAGGAGTTTGGCCTTGTGAAAATGACCCTTCAGACAATCTTCTACAACATATATACATATGGCTTGTTTTGTTCCCTGGGTGGAGATAGGAAACAGGTGGTGATACTTTAGATCCAAATCTTTTTCTAGATCTGATCTTTAGCTTCGCAACAAAATGTTGCCCTTTATATGAGCTGTGATAAAACTACAGTTTAATCAATAGTGAGTGATGAAGTCATGTTTAAAATGAATTGTCAGAATGTGGGTATCCTTCCAGGAGATGTCTAGAAACTCCTTATTGATTCTGTTTGATGCTGAAGAAACCCTACAAGGATTTATATTATGTTGCAAACCTAACTATGAGGACGGGGTTAACTTGCCTGCCCAGGTGCCGGAGGCCATGTTTAGATATTTGACATAAATATTAGATATGCCTTTAAACTAATTAAGCAGCTCCTACACTCTTACCGTCTTATGTTTTCCCTCTGTTTGTACTGCTTCAAAGTTCACTGTGTTAGGGAACATACCCAACTGGAAACTAATTCAGGAAAAAAAGGTTTTTGTTATAATGACCCAGAAGAAGGGACAGATCGAGGGCTGAGAGCAACTACCTGGTGACAGATGAGGAATGTTTAAAATAACATAGCCAATGAAGAAATGAATGCTCACGTCTTATTTTTGTATGTGCTGAACTAGTTTTCTAGGAGATCTTCTGCTACAAAAGAGACACTTCAATGTCCTCCTCCCTGTGCAGAAACCCTTCGCTGCCCGGGAGAAGCTCATTTTTCAGTTCTGAATTGCAGCAGTTAGTAAGCTGTACATCTGCTGAAGGGACACTCTCATCATTCAGGAATGGTGTTCAAGCTGACCATCTGACGTAAATTGTCTCACCATTTAATTAACAAATGTGTGGCCATCACCATCTAAATGCTTGTAACACACAGCTGTAGTGCATATAACAACTTGCGTCTTCGACAGACCCTTTGTGCTGTAGCCTCTTTACATCTCTCATCCCTTAGACTTTGTATTTAGAAGTCAATATTCTTAATTTGTTCCCTTTAAAGAAACTGGTTGTTTTTAAAAGCACTTAAAATTTCTCCAGTGAGCCTTCAGGTGAATATATGATGATAATAGTAATTAATTAAGCATGGTCTTTCTAAAGATCTCACAGAAGGTTACAAAAGCTTTTAACAAATTAGTCCTTAGAACACCACTAGGATTTGGGGGAAGATTTATTATTTTTATTTCTGATTAAGAATATTAAACTTGTAGATAAATCCCTTGTCCAAGGTCCAAAACCAAATTCTGCCTGAGTACAGATTTGGAGTTCCATCAGAAGCAATGAGTTTTACCATTTGGTGTCCATATCAACAGAAAAAAGCTCACCCAGACTTTAGTTGGGCTGACTTCATAATTTGACCATAACTTTTCAGAAAACCGGAACCCTAGAGAAAGACTTGAAAAGATGCATTCAAGTCTTTCTCTGCAGGCTGTAGTCTTGCTCTTTGAGTACAACTAGTTGTAGAATTGTGCAATGCACAAAGCTGTAGGATTGTGCAAAGGGTAGCAAAGGTAATCCTATTTTAGGGTACTTCTTCCATCAAGTTCTGAATTCAGGTGAGTTTTGAGTGAGTCTGTAACAGTATATGGGAAGCATGTTCCTCATGAAAAGATGCTGACTGCGAGGTGATCTCCTGTAAATGTGAGTTTAGGGATTTAGAAAGGTTTGACCTCCTCTGCTGTCAGGAATGTACTGTAGAACAAGCTTTCTGGACCTGCAAACACTTAAATGACTCCTGAAGTAAGAATACTTTTCTTTGGTTATACAGGAACATTGAGCAGGTGTTTGATTAAACAAGAACTCTGAGCAGACTGAACAGCTGAGGAAAGGAGGAGACATCAAGGTAAGGTGAAGGGGCCGTGTAGTCCTCTTCACCACTATTTCATCCAGCCAAGGCTCAGAGTTTTTCTCCATATCAACAGAAGGGAAAAAAAAAATGGAAATAAGTTTAATTATTAGCAAAGGAGATTCAGGGTGGTTATTTGCAATAATATCTGATGATGCATTTCTGTTTAAAAAAATGGCAATTTCCAATAAAAGGAATAACTGATATACAGAAAATATTTGGGAAAATGAGGATAGAAGTGGAAGTAAATTACTATTTGTTGCTAGTTTACAAATTGCTTTTTTAAAAAAAAAATCTCTACTAATAAATAACAAAAAGTATGTGCAAGAAAAAGGAGCATGTCAGGCTACAATAATTCATTGGTATTTCAAGACACTAAGAAAAAAAAAAAATAAGGTTTCCACAGGACAGGAATTATTCTTTTTTAGTCCTCAGCAAAGATAAAAGCCCAGGAAAGAAGAACTGAATACAGGAGGCATATTGATGATGGAGTAGAAAGTACTGATAAGAAGACTTTGCTTTCTGCACTCATGGGCTGCAGTCCTGAGCATGATGAGGAAGAAAATCAAACAATAACAATTTGCCAAAAACTTAAGAGAATTAACACTGAGTTTGGACTGATACCAAAGAAAGAAATTGGGCTGAAAGCTGAAAGCCAACACGGGGCTTTGGAAGTGGCAAAAAGTTAATGGAGCTACCAAAGGTGCCGTCTAGTCTTCTCAGCTTCGGCACTTGCACTGTGCCTACTTTTAGGCAGCTGCTGATAACAGTCCTTTACAGGTGTCAGTGTAGAGTGAAGATGACCTAAAAGGGACTGTCTGCCTGAGTTTACATCTATTTATTAGGCAGACTAGAGCCCATTCATGCTAAGCATCTGAGATGTCAAGTGTCTCAAATATCAAGACCATGTAGAAAGGTAGGAAGAAATTGAAGTTTGAATGCCAAAACTATGATTTCACTGAGGCATCAAGATATCTGGTTGGAAAAACTGCAGGGCTAGAATATCTATATAGAAAGATGTAGTCTTTCTATGTTATCACAGATTATTTTCTTTACAGACTGTGTATTTTCTGGAAGGGCACTGTATATCTATATCTTTAATGGCCTTCTTCATAGGTAGAACCTGAGGGAATCTTAATTATCCACAAAACTGTTTGAAAATAATAGACCATGACATAGCCCAGCAAGTTCTCAGAGTGTGTTGGGAAAAAGTTTTTCTTTCAAATAGCTGAGCAAGTAACTAAATGGACAGTACAATTTACTTCTGTTGAAAACTGTGCTCCCTGAGAACACAGAGAGAAAATGCTATCAGCATAATAACTCCTCAAAACATCATACTGCTCACTCAGCGAGGTCATTGTCTTATTGCTATTCTATTGCTTCAGGAACTTAAAAATGACAAGCAAGGCAATTTAGATCCCTGATATGTGAAAGAAGTCGAAATAGCAGAGTAGACTGAAGAGACTGTAAAACTGTTTTCCACCAACTCCGGAAACTGCTGGATTTAGTCTTACGGTATAGTATAACAGAAAAAACTCTTAATTACCAGATGACAGTCTTACAGGTATAATAACAAACCACTTAAAGGGAAAGAGAGATAAGAATCACAGTAAAAGAGCACTGTAACTGCTTTGGGACCTCTAAATAACTGGGCAGGGCAACAGTGACATAAGCATGATCACGCATGTGACTTTGGTTTCAAACTGATAGTTAAGGCTTTCTTGGTGATGGGAATTTAAACTCCTCTTGCAGACATAATTAAATCTACAGTTGCCACATCCTGCGTGGGTACTCGGATCACTTATATAGACAGCCCTACACACATGTTTATGAGGAAAATGACTTATAATGGATTAGCATTGAATTAACTTTAAGTGATCTGTAGATGTTCACACATCCAAGACTTTTCAGGATCCCAGTGTGCAGCAGACAGGCACATTTTTGTCTTGGGCAAGGCAACTGTGCTTCTAAGCAAGTAAAGGAGTTTAGCTTCTGGCATTCCAGCGTATTCCAGCAGGGCAGTAGGTTGCTAAACATCCTCCTATATGTGACTGTATAAGTAGTTTTGTTCCTCCCTGTGTAGTAATTCAGACCACATAAAGAGTCTCTCCAGATGACACTGGTATGAAAACAACGTAATTCATTTTATTGTCTTTGTCCATCGGTGTCTAATTAGCTGTTGTGCACAAGTGGCAGAGGGGTTTTTTTCTTCTCTGGGTCTACAAATGTTAAATACAACTACTAGCCACCATTGTGTACTTTCTGTCATGGCCCACCTGACTGAAAGCCAACACTAGGCATGCCGTGATCCCTAAAAGCAATTTCTGCTTGATTTTAAGCTTATATTCTTTTTGCAATTAAGACAGGATGGCTAAATGATCAACTATGAGTGAAGGATTTCCTTGACTGTGTCTGTAAGTAGTTTTGTATGTAAGTGACCATTCACTGGTGGCTTTCCTGTCACGAGTCTTACTCATGTACGAGCTATCTTTGTGCCTTTTTTGATACTTCCTCTTACAATTTGTTCTTTGTTCATTTACCCTGGAGATCATTTTACTGGAGCAGATTTCCTTATACGTGCTTCTAAAGCTTAACCTAAAATCTGTCTCCTGAGGATCCCCAGCTCCCTATGATGTAGTTGGTACAGCTTCTGTCCTGTGCCTCAAGTCTTTGTGGTATTATAAATCAAATTTGGAAAGTGACAGATAGATTCAGTCTTTTGTAGTGACTTAGGAGAAAGTCTATGTGTCCTGAAAACAGGACTTGGATACAAATTAAGCCATGTTGCATGCTTGCTGTACTTTAAATGTTGTAATTATTATTTTTTAACTTTGGCACTCCAGTCCCATATTTGTTAACAGCACAGGTGAATCACTCAAGTCACCAGTGCACAGGATTTAACTTATTTTGTCTGTTTGTTCTAACAGAAACTATGGGATGATCCATAACCACCCAAAGCATGTTTTAAAACAGGTGCAGAAAAATAACTTACATTGGTTGTGACTTGAAGTAGTTGGGGGGATTAGAAATATGACAGTTTATGTATATGGGTAATAAAAGATAACTAATTATGAAGCAGGAAACTCTTATGCAGTGGCTATGTCAAGCCAGTCAAGTTCTCTGACCTTCCTCAAAATATGTCTGTTTTGTTTATGAATACCAGTCAATTTTATGCAAAAATACTTTTGCCTGTCAAGTCAAAGTAGAATCAGTGGCATTGTTGCTGGAGGTAGGTTTTCAGCCTCAGTGGTTATAAAGTGGTCCTTGATTTATGCGTCTTTCTTTTTTAAAACTCTCTGCAGATTGACAAACATCCCAGTCAGTGTATAAAAACAATGCTGTCAAAGCTAACATGTGACTGCTAAAATGCTGGTGTTTATTAGATTACTACCATGAATTCTGAGGTGTAATTTTGAGATAACTGGAAACTTTTAAGTTCATCCCAGAAACGGTTAATGATGATGTGCATTATTATGCTACCTGTAAAGTTTCTGACTGTGAAACTAATTTTAGGGAATGTCAGGAGTGAGCCAGTAAAACTCCTTGTGTGTTACAGCATCATTCTGTCAACTGAATGATGACTGAAGCAGAGGGGTCAAGAGAGACTGGATATTTTACTGAGGTTTGAGTACGAGGGCTCTTCAGGCTGGGCAAAATCCTTCATCTTCATCACTCAGAGCCTTGCAACTCACTTCTGTTCCTTTTTCTTTGCACCTCATGCTTAGTTGTTGGGCTTGTGAAGCTTCCAGAAGAAGTTTCTGTCTTGTTTCCCTTCCCTTGTCTGTTTGAACACAAGGGAGACGCTCCCAGGCATGAGGTGGGAGAGGAACGGTGGAGTGCCACTTCGCGCAGAGGCAGCTCGATGCAGCACAGAGGATTGAGGGCTGCTCTAAATACTGGAGCTAAACCAGGAGGATGTCTGCAGCTGGTTTTTTGTCAGGATCCTGAAGGCATCAGTAGACCCAGTCCACCCCGTCCTGGGGCCTCCCCCACCCTGCCCATGGCCCAGGTCCCCATTCCAGGCCAGCCTGGTGCTGTCAGCCCCTGCCCCAGCCCATGGGGAGCTGTTGACCTGCACTGCTGCAAGATTTTAATTATTTTCTTTGTCTCTCTCGAATCTGCATACTTTTCATAGCTGAAACTTTATGAAAGAGTCATTGCAAAGAGGATTTAGGGATGCCACCTCCTTGGAAATAGTACCACAGGTGATTATTGCATTCTTCCAAGTCTTCCAATGTTAAGCACTGCCTTAGAAAGTGCCAGGTTGCAGGTTGCCATTTCTGTCTTTAGCTGTAGGCATTAGTACAGCTTAGGAAACATGCAAAAGAAAAAACACCCAAACTAAAACAAAACAAAACAGAACAAAACTGTGGGAGTTTTCACCACTGTCCTCAAAAAGAGCTGAATCAGGATTGCAGATTCTGTACTGTTTGCCAAGATGACACTTTGAACGTGGTGAAGGTCCAGAACATGCAGCCTGGGTAGTGTGGAATACTGGTCCACACCCTGCAATTCTGGATTAGGGACCATTGTGTTAATTAAACCATATTTTGTGCAATGTTCTGACTAGGAACATTTATGGGTTTTTTTCTTAATGAATAATTATAGTAAATACTTAGTCTTAATTACTGGGATTACACTGCTTTTTTTTTTTTTTTTTGCCTTTTTTTTTTAAACTATTATTAGTATATTTTGTAAGAACAGTTCAGTTCATGCGTGCTTTAAGAAAAAAACCTGGATCTTGTGTTCCAGCTCTGCGAAGGAAAAGAAGCAGGTTTCAGCACTGGAGTAAATGACGTGGAAAACTCTAAAAAGGAATAATATGATGAGGCCTTTGTATTGTCAAAAAGATCCTAGTGTCTTTCTCCTTGGTGAAGACATAGAGTAAAAGCCCTGGCCTTCTGGCCAATTGCTACAATATTTGATCCTTAAATACATGAACAGCACTCATTCTCTGGTCTAGTCCCAGTCGCTCTGCTTTTTATACCTACATACACATTTATCCCCAGTGCTAGCGTGAGGAAAGAAATTACCCCCAAGAGGATTTGGAGCCTAAATCCAGACATTTCGTGGATTCAGTGAGGTTAAGAGGTTAGTCACTTCAGCTCCCCCCTGCAGTTTATAGAAAGCAGAAGGGGACTAAAGTCCCAAAGATCTGAATTGCTTTTCCAGCTTCCTGACTTTCTCCAATGAGCAGAGAGGCAAATTAATTTAGCTAAGGTAGGGATGCCTGGGGCACCTTTCACCACTATTTAGACATCACAAGCATCCTAAAAATGTTCATTCACCTAATGCCTCTAAAAGTCTGTTGATACTGCCAAATGCGAAGGGATCAGAACCAAGTGAGGACTGCTGGGGCCAGCTGGCACTGATTGTCCTATATGCACAGTGCTGGAGCTAGTTGGAGTGGTTCAAAACAGGCAAGGAATTGTTGCACTGAGAAGTGCTGAACACTCACACTCACTGTTCAGGCTACCCTTACTTCTCTGTATAGACATACTCATCTATGGTCTTGGTGCCTGAATTTCTTCTGCCAGAGTGTACATACTCAAAGCTGCTGAGATACAAGGTCGAGTCTTACGCTTGGTAAATCAGGTAGGAGAATACCATCAACACCTGATCCTTTCAGTATCCCCTGAGCAGCAGTATGACAGAAGTTCATCTGTTATTCAGAGGTAGGTGGGGAAGTATGAATTGATTATAATCTTGAAATGGGGATGATCTTAACTACAATCCCACTTAGAAGAAACAACTGCCTGTGAAGGAGTCCATCTCCATAGCTGAGAGTTCATGGTTAAACATCTTACGTTGAATGACGCATTTATCTAACCTACACTCCCTTTCTTCTACCTTTCTTGTTGGATAAGTTATGCAGCTGTTCCCTTGTCTGTGCTTTATATGAGGGTCACACAGTTCATGCTAGGAACTACATGAGATGTTAAAAATGAATTTGGAACATTGCAACACTTAAGTGCGTTATGGACGTATCGAGTTGAGCAACTTCCAAATGTCACTCAGGAAAACTGTGGAAAAGCTGGAACTTAATCAGGTCTCCCACAGTACAGGGAAGCCTAATTCCCTGTTCCCTCTCCTCAAAATGTACTAATTCTGTAGCTTCTTATGTACCTCACACTGGCAAGGTCTTCCTTCTTTAGTGCTTCTTCCAGTCCTTGACCCTTCAGATGCTTGTTTGATATTTCAGGGATCAGATTAAGAATCAAAGTATTGGGCACCAGGGAGCTCAAAGGCAAGAAGATGGCAAGTGGGAGAAGACATTCTAATGGGAAAAGTCCAGAGGATATTTTACATAGCCAGGGTCTGAAAGAGCTTCTGGTGATCCTGTCACCACATTTCATTATTAATGTCTGTGCTACATTTATAGCATCCTTTTCATCAGGGACTGATATAGCAGGCAGTTATCTTGGCCAGAAATCCTGTGATCCTTTTCGGGAATTAAAACCAAGGGAAGCATGGCTATGTAAACTCAGAGTGATTCACCGAGGACAGTGAAAATAAGTAACACAACATGATACCGGTTAGGAGGCAAAGAGGACGAGGGGATTACTACTGCAATACAAAAGTGAGTAAAGAAAATATTAGGAAAACACACTGTTGTGCAGAAAAGTAATAAGAATTACTTTGGAGAAAGCCAGATTTCTTTCTAGAAAGAAACCTAAAAACTGGGGGGATGATAGGTAAAGACAATATGGATGGCTGTTAGTAAGAGAAAACTAATAGCGGGGTACAGAAAGAGAACTATTAGTTGTAGAGAAGAAGGATCTATTTTAAATAAAATAAAAGTTCTTTTGACTTTTAAAAGGTTAAATAATAGTCAAAAAGAGAACAACAAGTCAGAAAAAATATTGATGGGGATTATTTGTGAATATTAATGGCTCATTTGAAGGCTACCAGTGTATTTCCTGAATACTTCACTCATTTTTGTAGGATTTTTCTCTTCCCCTTCTAAGAAAATCTAAATAGGAAATAATATTTAAAATTCATCACAAAAGCCACACTGTTAGAGCCTTGAGACTCTTGACTAATTGTATTTGAAAGTCCCTCTGAAAAAAACACACCCTGTAACAGTGAAAAACTTCACTCTACTATTAAGCATCCCATGGGGCTCTGTTTTGTAATTCAGAATCAAATGAGATATTAAAACAAGTAGCATACTCAAATTTCACTCAGCTGTGTTCATGAAGAAACTCTTTGTGACTCCTTTAATTAATCCACTCGGTTTGCATACCCCTGTCACAGTCTCTAGGGGTAGATATTCCTTATCCGCAACATACATGAAAAGAGGTATACCTACACAACAAATAAACACTGGAGTGCCAACCAGCTAGCAACAATCGGAATATCTGCATACAAGACCTACCCTGCCAGATATTTGTTTCTCATAATTTTCTTTACTCAAACCACTCTTCAGACTGCCCCAAAGTGAAATGAGTTGAAATGACAGAAGGATACCTGCAAAAGAAAAAAGTTCTCTGCAGTGCAACAAGTCAGCAAAAGAGACCAAAAAAAAATAAAATCATAAAGGTCATCTTGCTATCAACTTTCTCCTGTGTACCCCTAGGACTGCTGCTCTGTTCTGCTGAACTGTGATATTTTACTCATCATAGCTGGGAGAGGATCATAACTGAGAAACAGAAAACTCATTTTACTCAGTTTAATTTCAGGGGCCAGGATTGAATCAGTCAGATGTAAAGTCAGACTCCTTGGTATTACACGAAATACCTGATTTTAATAAAGAGGTAAGAAAAAAAAAAAGAGATCAAACTAAAAGTCCATCTAGCCTAGTATGCTGAACACTACCTAAATAGGAAATGCTTACAGAACAGTATGAAAGAAAATTTCTCTTGAGTGATCCCCCAGCCTATAGCAGGCTGTAGTTTACTGGCAAAGAGCTTTTTGTACTAAATAGCTTTAAATAGATTTTTTTTTTTCAAGAATCCTTTTCTGTTACTTTCTGAACTGAAGTAAATTAATAGCAGCAAGTAATTCTATAGCGTGACTGTGTAAAGGCACACCTCCTTTTGTTTTGTATCTGATTTTGCCTCTTTTTGGTTTGGTTTGGGTTTTTGTTGTTGGGTTTGGTTTGGTTTTATTCCACTCTAAGGGGTAATAGATTTCATTCCTGTATTGGAAGAAAGAACAATTCACTTTTATCATGCTACTTGCAGAACTCTGTCATGTCTTACCTCAGCAGTGTCTCTTTCAGGATAAAGAATTCAATACAGTTCCCAACATCACATTTGCTATTCTGACTATTATTCGGAGGACATTCTCATGGAACTGCCTATTCTGTCCAAAATCTCTCATCACTCAGATTCCTGACTGATAACAGCTCAGAATTCCAGCAATTTTAGGACTGTTTTCTTCTATGTACATCACTTCACTTACATTTTCAGGAAAAAATTATTGCATAGTTGTTTAATGTCATAAGACTTTTCTGCGATTCTTCACACTCAGTTTTCATCTTTCCTGCCTGAATAAGTTTTTATTAGCACTACATTTGTCAATTCATTATTCCTCCTCTTTGCCTAATCTTTAAAATGTCACTGACCTCCATGATTCCTAGCACAAATCTCTGGGGAATTCCCCTGCTGATCTCCCAGCTTTGTTATAATCATTAAAAACCCTGATTACTTCCTCTTGCCATCTGTTGCCTATCTTTTGTGCAGTTCTTCTTCATTCATTTAAGGATTTTCCTTCTCATGCTTTGCCATTTTGGGTTTCTTCAGGAACATTTGATGGATGATTGTGTTGAACAATTTTTTCAAACTGAAGTGACTGCATACACAGGATTTCCCGTGTCCACTTTTGCTCACTTCTCCAAAGAAACCTCTGAGGCATGACTTCCCTTGACAAAGGGGAGGCCTTTATTAACTCTTCCCTGGTATTTATCTATTTCCTTGAGTTATGTTAGAACAGAGTTCACATAACCTCCCAGCTTCAAATTAACAAAAAACTTTCTGACTACTAAGACTGCTATCAGACTACTGGGTTAGATACTTGCATATGGACCTGGAAGACTGAAAATTCAAAATATGGTCAGCCTTCTAAAGAAAATTCAAACCATTTAACAATTGAAATAAAGTTCCTCTCAAGTTCAGCTACTTAAAGTTTAGGTAAGAAGCTAAGAACAAGAAACATAAGTAGTCCCAGAGCCAGTTCTTCATATTCTGACATAGGACTGGATTATAAATGAAATTTTGATGTTTCAGGCTCCAGAACAGCCTGTAGGAGGGGGATTCATTACGCTGGCATATACTCCTTAGTGAATGGGATGAAGCTAAGCCCGGGTGCCAGGTGGTTGTACTCTTGGCAAAAGTACTTTCCTTTTGTGTAGGAGTCTGGTGGTTAAGGATGTCATGTTAGAGACTGGAGATCAAAGTTCAGATTCTTTCTCAGCCTGTCCCATTTCACTCCTTTGCTGTCCAAAACACCACACTGTGGAACAGCAGAGAGGAAGTGGGACTTAACCGTCATCCAGCCAAGTCAAAATATTCCGGAGACAAGAATCCAAGATTTTAGAATAACTGTGAAGAAGTTCACCTTGGCAGAAGAAGACATGGTTACTAACAGGAGATGACTGCCTATTTTTACCGCCTTATCAAACCTTTCCCAGTTTTGCATTGCTGTGAGTTTCCTTCCCTCTTAAGTTTTCTGTGCAGCCCTTCCCTTTCATATCTCTGCTCATAGCAGCTGTCTTCTTTGGCTGTAAAACCACTCTGCTTATGTGTAAAGATTGAGAATTCTTCTATTTTTTTGATAGGGTTTCATTAAGGTCCATGCTTGTGTGTCTAGGTTACTTTAATAGCGGTGAAGTGCAGTAATTCCCAGTTGAATTTGTTATATCTTGCTTTGTAGCTGGGCCTCTCCTCTGCACCTTTTCCTCTTTCCTTCCTCCCTTCTACCCGCCTGTCTGGACTGCTGCCCAGCAGCATTTACTACGGCTGAAATGTGCCCTGCATTGCCAGTGGTGCTGGTGCACTTTCCCAGGTTATTACTCATCTCCACCAAGGAACCTGGCAGACATCACCAACCAGAAGAGCTCTGCCTAGTGATTCTAACTGCAGCTCTAAAGTTATGATTTGTTTCTTCTGCATGCTTTCAGTTGTTGAAAAATTATTATAATCATTGTATCTCGCTGATTTAAAGTAGAACAATATTATCTTAATCCTCTACCTGTATAATTTGGACTGAATTCTAAACAATGGATTAATCCTCTACTGTTTTGATTTATTTCTAAGACCAGAGCTATAAAAAAATAGATGTTCTGGAGCTTTTCTGCACTGCATTTTTAACATCTTCCACTCCACATAAAGCAGAATAAGATAAAAGCTCTTTACAGTGACATGGAATACTGTAGGATAACACCGACCTGTCCTGCTTCAGATAGGGAATTTTTCTTTTACTCATTTGTGACCATGTTTTCCCAGAGTATGTTTCAATTCTGAGAGACTTTGAATGCTTTTTATTGTATCATTTCTCAGACAACTCCTGTTGCCAGAGAGGATTTCAAGACTTTGCCTTACAACTGATCTTTTAAATAAATAAACCAGGGGAGGATTTGTTTAAGTGTATTAATTTGATATTCAGACTGAATTGGAGAAATCCCAAACAGTTACTCACTGGACTAGGTGTTGGACTTATTATTGTGGATTGAAGCTTCTGCCCCAACAAAAAATAAGGTATTTTCCTACACACAAGGGACACAAGGACATATTGGTATATTTCTCAAAAGGTGATTGCATTTATTGCACCAGATTTGGTCTATACAAACAGGGCTTATGGGCTTACTTGGATTTTGGTTTTTTTAAATTAGCATAGAAATTGCAACTTAGACACCCCAAATAACAATTTTATATTCAGCAATTGCCCACAGCTCTTGCTGAAGTAAAAAACCACCTAGCTTCTCTTTACGGATCACACCTGAATACAGAACAGACTCTTCAACCATAGGTCATGTAACTGAGATTTGAGCTTTCTTCAACCATAAGTAAAGTACAGAGGACAGCAAAATGCCACTTCTCACCTCCACCTCCCATCTGCTTAACTCATACATATTCAGAGGTGACCCCAGCTGCAGATAAACAAAACTCGAACTGTGTTGGAGCACTGATTAGCATTAACTCTTCACAATGACTATGAGAGAGAAAGAATCTATTAACTCATTTTTTGTTCCTATCTGCTCAGCCTCACTTACTCCAGTGGTTTCTTCGTCACAGCTATCAGGAAAGCAGTCATTTAAAGCAGATGTGTTAAAGTGGGAGGGAAGGAAGGTCGGGATTTGCAGTCATCAGTCAGAGCTGTCAGCTCAGCCCAACTTTTCTATTTAGTTGAAGGTATGAGTTGGGATGTGAGGAGAAATGGTTTACACAATGTGGAAACCTTGGAGCGTAATAACATATTTAATGCTGTTGAGAAGTTCAGACACGCCTTATTTTAATTAAACAAACACTACAGGAGAGTTCGAAAAAGGTAATGATGACAGCGGCATGTCATGAAAAACAGATACTCCTGGAAGCTCTCTTGACATGACAAAATGAATATAACTTCAAAATCCTGTTCATTCCCTTGTCCTCTATCAAAACACCAGGATTTACAATGAAAATATGCACGTATCTATTTATCACACATGGATGCAAACTAATATTTCAAGACAGTTGTAAATGTATTGTCATCAAAATTAATATGAACTGCCTTGTAACAACACAACTATGAATACACTTGCTTAATTAAAGTATAAGTAAATACTTCTTGAAAACAGTTTTATTCCTGTTAGAAGGGCTTTTTCCACATATAAACACAGCCTACACTGAAGATGTTTGATTTCAGCTACTGCGTTTATAGGTTTGTTTTTCCATCAAGACTTCAGCTGCTGTTGAATTATTCTTTTTAAATAGGACTATGTTAAATCACCTGTGTGGTTTGAAGTAATTACTGATTTAGGCAGCAATTGTAAGTGACAGAATTTCTAATTGCTAGATGGATGACAAGATGCTAGAAATAGGCAGTGCACAAAAAAACAATTAAGAAATCCTCATTCACATTGGATCTCATCTTAATGACTGAGACAAGGTCAGGCCTGTCTGCTTGATGATTAAGGGCTGTCTTCCTTGTTTTGTTCACGTACTTCTCCGTGCAGAGAAACCCTGTGACACTGGGCAGTCAACAACAGAACATCTTCCTCATAAGCAATGTTTTTAAATTGGACTTAATTTGCTTGCTTTTAATCAGAACATTTTAAAAGAATAACTGGTTTCTTAGATGCTATTGAAATAGTTGCAAACTCCATAACATTTTCTTACTTTTTCAGTTAGATTATTGCCAGAAAATCACTGCAAGGTTACAAGAATCAGAAATGCTAATCCATCAAAACAAGGTTGTTTCTAGAACATTTATTATAACAATTTCCTGCATTTGTGTGATTAGAAATCTGTAGGAAAAGGAGTGCATTTTCAAGGACATTCAAAAGTGGTTTCCAAAAGTCTTCTGAGTTAAAAAAAGAAAAATAAATTCAAACACGGAACCCCACACTGAAATGTAACAGATCTTCAGTGAAACCAAAGGAGGGAATCTGCCTCTCCCGGCACTTTATGGAAGTCTGTAATAATGTATTTAAAGTAAGCATGTATGCTTTATTTAAGATCTACTAAGACTGCACTGACTCTTGTAATTTCTTTTTCATTTCTTTACAAACAAACTGTAAAGGTCAGATTCCTTTCTGTCTAC
Organism: Haliaeetus leucocephalus; assembly: GCF_000737465.1. Lineage (NCBI taxonomy): Eukaryota > Metazoa > Chordata > Aves > Accipitriformes > Accipitridae > Haliaeetus > Haliaeetus leucocephalus. Next base: position 8,918,005 of record NW_010973187.1, read on the forward strand.
AGTTCTCAAATTATTACCACTCTGCTAGAGTTACAGAAAAGAGAAAATCTAGCTTAAAATGATGATTTGCTCTGAAGAATTATGTAATTATAATATATTCCAATATTTAAAATATAGTCACTACAGTTACCCCAAACGATGATAACCTTTTGCAAAAATTGGAAATTTTCAACACACCCAAGCCCACCACCTGCCCCAGGAATAGTTAACCTTGCTAGAATCAGGAGACTGGTTTCACTGTTTGGTTTTTTTTTTCCAGTGTTTTGCTATAGCTATAATAGCTAGAAACTTTTTTCAGAAATGAAAGCCGAGATATTAATATTAATGCTTGACTCTAGAACTAGGAGTTTAATCATGCCAAACATTATAAGATCCACAGTAAAATGATGACCCTACTGGGTATTGCTGATTTCATAAAAGTCAAAGTTACCTGAAGTATTTCTGTTGGCTTATTGTTTCATGTGTCCACCATGTGTGGTTTTTTTTCTTTTTTTCCTTGCTGTATTGGGTTTACATGGCAAGGTTTTGGTAGCTGGGGGGTGGAAGCTGCAGGAGTGGCTTCTCTGAGAAGCTGCTAGAAGCTTCCCCCATGTCCGACAAAGCCAATGCCAGCTGGCTCCAAGACGGACCTGCCCCTGGCCAAGGCCGAGCTCATCAGCGATGGTGGTAGTGCCTCTGGGAGAACAGATTTAAGAAGGGGTAAAAAAAAGCTGTGCAACAGCTGTGAGAGAGAGAGGTGAGAACATGTAAGAGCAACAGCCCTGCAGACCCCCAGGTCAGTGCAGAAGGAGTGGGAGGAGATGCTCCAGGCGCTGGAGCAGAGATTCCCCTGCAGCCTGTGGGGAAGACCATGGTGAGGCAGGCTGTCCCCCTGCAGCCCAGGGAGGTCCACGGGGGAGCAGATCTCCACCTGCAGCCCGTGGAGAGAGGACCCCACGCCGGAGCAGGGGGATGCCCGAAGGAGGCTGTGACCCCGTGGGAAGCCTGAGCTGGAGCAGGCTCCTGGCAGGACCTGTGGCCCCATGGAGAGAGGAGCCCACGCTGGAGCAGGTTTTCTGGCAGGACTTGTGACCCCGTGGAAGGGACCCACACTGGAGCAGTCTGTGCCTGAAGGACTGCAGCCCGGGGAAGGGACCCACGCTGGAGCAGTTCGTGGAGGGCTGTCTCCCATGGGAGGGACCCCAAAATAGGGCAGGGAAAGAGTGTAAGGAGGAAGGAGTGGTAGAGATGAAGTGCTATGAATGGACCACAACTCCCATTCCCCATCCCCCTGCACCGCTTGGGGGGAGGAGGTAGAAGGGTTGGGAGTGAAGTTGAGCCTGGGAAGAAGGTGGGGGGGAAGTTGGTTTTAGAGTTGGTTTTATTTCTCGTTATCCTACTCTGTTTAATTGGCAGTAAATTAAATTAATTTCCCTAAGATGAGTCTGTTTTGCCCGTGACAATAATTAGTGTGTGACCTCCATGTCCTTATCTCGACCCGTGAGCTTTTAATTGTAATTTTTTCCCCTGTCTAGTTGAGGGGAGGGAGTGATAGAGCAGCTTGGTGGGCACCTGGCAGCCAGCCAAGGTCAACCCACCACACTTGCTTAGTTTTTTATTTTCTTTGTTATTTTTAGTATCTCTTTTGAATATTTACTTTTCTCCTAATTTCCTTCTACAACATAGTCATGCTTGAGGATTGTTAGTCTATTTGCTGTCGGGTCCCTTGAGGCTGTTCAGATAGTACTTCTTATGTCTCATTCTCCCTTATTAACATCAGAGTTTCCTTTACCCTTTTACATAGTCTTTGGAGTTGAAAATTGCCTCCCAGCTTTCCTACAATTAGGTATTGTTTATACGTGTCTGGAACAAGATGATTACAAATGAAAAGAGAAGCCAAGTATCTTTGGGCTACTGGCCTCTGAATAGTCATTCCTGGCAGTTGTTTAAGTATGATTTGTGCAACGTCAAGATCTGTCTCAATCCCAATATGTTTCTTGCTCTTGACTTCTTAATTTCTGGCATCGCTGCTATTCTTCCCACAATTACTGCCAGAGCCATTAGAGACCAAGAGTGGACGTGTGGTTCCAAGTCCTCACAAAGTGCAAGTAGCGTTCTTGTGACATTTTGTTCAGTATCATCCTAATTTAACAAAGATCAGTGTCCGTTACAGCTGCCCAGTAGGGAAGATAGTCTTTGAACACAAGATACAGACATTTTCATTCTTCACACCAGATTCTGCATTCTGACCCTGATAATAATGCAAATATTAGAGGATTTTAAATGCAAGTTGTTTTCTGGGCTTCTCATTAGTTAGGAAGTCTGTATATTCCATAAAGGAAAAGTTTGTTTAGCTGTATAACATTGCAAATATTGAAATAAAATAATGTTTATTCAAAATATAAATAGATCAAATTCTTAAGCTGGTCACTTCCCAGGGGACGGCTGCCTCAAGGAAGCAAGAACAGTCCAGGCATTCGTGTACCTTGTTAAAGGAGCCTTTATTTTAGAAATGTAACAACCAGATGGGTGAAGCTTACAGCTTGTATATAAAAGCTTAAAAGATAAAAGTTGTAAACAGTAAATTCACATATTAACACATTAATGTTAATGGTATCCTCTGATGATATACCTGTGGTCTGTTTTTTTAAAATAATGTATTTTGAGTGGCTTTATTTGTTTAGAGTATGTCTTCTACTGAGTTTAGCTTCAGACACAAAAGCTGGGGGGCTGGGCATAAGCTATTCAATGAGATCTCTACAAAAAAATTAGTTTTCTTGAATTTGATGTTGCTTTATCATTTTTGGGAGAAAAAAAAAAAAGTAAGTTCCAGTTCCAGCAGCCTGTTGCCTGAATTGTGATATCATGCCTTCTTTCACTTAGCAGCGTACATGACTTGCGCTTACTAAAGTAGAAAGGAACTGCTTGCCAGTCCTTTGTAAAGCCTATGGCTTTGCATGCTGCACCTTCGCATGCCCTTGAAGATATATTTTATAAGTCAAGAACTCCCAGACAGACACGTTCCAAGAAAGAATGTGCTGAAACACACATGGGATATACTGGAAATCAGTGCTCATTCAAAAGATGTAAGGTATACTCAACCTTACATTTTCATCAAATGGTGTTTTACAGATATGGCACTTGTGTTTGGAAAATACAAATGAGAGGTCAAAGAAATGAAAGCTAATTAAAGTCTGCTGAGATGAAAAACAAATGTTAAGAATCTTTCCAGTAGGAGAGGAACTAAGCACTGCGAGTGTCCTACTGGGAACACTCCAGCTGACTCTGATGGGGAAAATTCTGGGCTACACGGCTAAAAAACTGATAGAAAGTCTTTTCACTTCTGTTTTAAGAGATAGCAGAGGACTATCCACTTGAGCAGTCTAGATCTGAGATATATATTTTTTGATGATTAAAACCAATTCTTATTTGGTAAGATTGAAATAATCTAAACCGACGACTTTATTTTTCACTCTATAGACATTGTATAAACAAGTACGCCACTTCCATTTCTTTAAGTAACCAGCAATTTTTTTATTTTAAAAGTTTTTTGGCAACATTACTCTCTCTGTTTTGGGGAACATGGTAATTTCAGCTAAAAAGGATCTGATTTTCCAAAGGACAAATAGCAGTCTTCATAAATCAGCTATGTAAATTTGAAGGCATCCAGTATAATTTGTGACTTCTGACAATAAGATTTTTAGGATTCATGTACATTAGAATATTGCAGTGTTTCGTTTACAGAAATAAAGCAGAGATGCTGATTTTGGCCATGCCGAGACTTAGAGAACATACATGGAAATAAATGGGCTTTATCTCTGAAAAACTGAACACCACCACAGAATTTCTGATTATCCACTGCCTTATATTAATGTAACATCATTACTTCACTGATGTAAATTCTTTTGGATTCCTGTGCTCTGTCACTTGGTCTGGCTTCTATTTCTGAATGGCTCCAAATATATCCAGACTCAGTCAGAGAAGAGGACAATTGCTGTCACCAATTCTGGACAAGTCAGCAGCAGGCCTAGGCAACTGGTCTAGGAAAAAATCCTACTCGAACATTTTGCTTTGAGGCACAGGAATTTCCAGTCTCACTGCCTAGACTCAGCACCGATACCAGCTCTGCAGCTGTAGAGCCTGCGGGGATTTGCTGCGGACATTCAATTACCTGAGTAAATCTGGCAGGGATGGGTTGTCATTAAACAAGGAGCTACGCCACTTTGTAGTTTCTAAATTCAGACCAACTTTTAACTCTTGAACACGCATAGAAAGTATTAACATTGTATAGATTTCTCTTTAAATTTTTATTCCTGACTTTAGAGACTTTTAGGCTCTCTATTTAAAAAAAGTAGGCAGAAAACTACTTTCAAGGGCTCTGAATCTTTATAAACTCTAAGAAAGTCCATTTCTCATGTCAGAGACCGAGCCACTGAACTCTTTGGGAACTATTTTGGTTTTCCATTAAAAGAAAAAAAATCTTCCTATCCTACTGTTTTACTTGCAGTGTCAATTACTCGTGCAATGTACAGTGAAGACAAGCTCAGTGCTGTTGTAGTTTCTGAACAGAAATGCAGCATACTGCAGTATCTCCCGTCTTTTCTTGTTAAGCCATACAGAAAGACATAGGTGTTAAATATTTGTCAGTGTAATACTTTTTCATTAATATCACTCAGCATTGCATGGTGTGTCTAGATTAGTGTGCTCCTTGCTAAACCTTAATATTGAACTAATTTATATCTTAACATCTAATTAATTAAGAGCCATAATTATTTAATTCATGTGATGGCTCCTTTATGTGCCTCTAATACTGCTTGAAGAAAACCACTGATTGGGATTCCATCAGCACTTCATGAAGCTTAGGATTCATGCGTTGCAAGCATAGAGTGTTTGACAAGTTCTAATTGTTAATTAATTTTGTATTAAATCAATTTTTACTAATTACAATATGGTGGAATAAAGAATATAAGAATAAATGAGAATAAAACCCAATGAATCAGATAGACTAGGGCAATTTCATGTTGTGATTATTTAATAAAGAGTCATACGAGCACGTTGAACTGTGATGAATTTCACCCTGAACAAAACCCAGGAACAATGCCCATAGGCTGTTTAAATTCAAGTTATGTCACTGTATCAAGTCTCGCTAACTACAGTCACTTTTTCAGGATTAAACTCTCCCCATTACAAGTAAATCCCAGAATCAGATAAAACTCAATTACAAAATGAGGATGAGATCAGGTCAGATAAAGCTTATATTATCATTTCTGCTCCCTACTAATGCCTCATGAAGTTGAATACAGGTTATTTCTATAATCCTGAAAATCGTTCCAGATCTTTGGAGTGCATCTTTGCATGCCTTTTTGTGGGTATTATATTGAATAATACTCCTTTTTTTTTGCTTAGGGAAAAAGGGGGAAGTTAATCTCAGTGGGAAATATTCTGAGCTAAATTTTTGCAGAGCAGTAGGCACTGTGAGGGACTGTGCTGAATTGCTGACTCACGGTGCTGCTGCCTCAATATCCTGCTGTTGTAGGGGAGAATGTGAGGGACTGTGCTGAATTGCTGAGTCACGGTGCTGCTGCCCCAATACCCTGCTGTTGTAGGGGAGTACGCACAAGACATCCCCGAAGAAACCACCGTACCCGCGCCTGCCGAGCTGTGCTTGCCCGACAGGGTAATGAGCTCTGTGGAAATGGGTAGACTTTTCCGAAAAATTGTGGGGACTGGGACAATAAGAGAACTGCGTGCTCCCCTCTCACGAACGGAAGATCCGAACATGGGAAACATCGGCAGGACTGTGACACCTGGCTCGGAAGGAGAGACACCTGACTGGCGGCAGAGGAACCTGACCCTCCATCACCGGCATCGGAACCGACTCAGCGGGACGTTGCTGGCTTCGTGGTGGTGGTAACTAGTCTTGCTACCTCTCTTCCGTTCGCTTGCTTAGGTCTGCCTCTTTTTCTCCTTCCTCACTCTGTTCTATCGCAGCTATTGGTTATTGTAGGAAATAAAAGTTGTAAGGTTGTACAGCATCTGACCTCGTTTGTGCCTTAATCTCGCTCTCGGGATCATTTAACAACCCTCCCCGATATTGGATCGGGACAGGCACTCATTGCAGGTAGCTCATAAGAGCTACTTTTAATTTACCATATAGTAAGGGTGAGAGGACTCAAGTCCTAGAAAAGTATATTTTTCTCTGTAGACAATGAAGGGATTCTGGGTAGACATTCAGATGTCTACAATGTGGACAGCTAAATGTGGAAAGATGATTCCTACCCAGAATGGCAGTTCATTTCTTTTGCTCCACAATATGCATATTGATTCAGAATGCAGTAAAGATTTTTCAGAAAAAAAAAATGCTACAGTCTGCTGCATGATTTTTGTTGGTTCGTGTTGGTTTGGGTGTTTTTTTTTTTAATTAAGATCTGTTAACTTTTAGTCCTGAAAAAATGTATGGAAGTTCACACGCAGGAAACAATGCACTAGCTCCGTTCTCCTAGGATGCTTGAGGGCTGCACATCACCTTCACAACAGGGAACAACAACATGAAGATTTCCTGCAGTAAAGTGGAGGAGGTCACTCGTATAGTTAAAGACAGGTTTATGCTGGGTTTAGATGCTTAGAGTTGTAAGATCCAAACAAGATATGTTTTCCGGTGATCCAGAAAGATCTGGAAGTGAAATCAGGTGATGTGTTGAGTCAACACATTTGCATTAGGTCTATACTTTGGAAGCTGGTCTTGTCCCATCCATAGAATGTGTGCTGGGCACATGCCCGGTGCCTTATGTGAATTAAACATGAAGTATCAAAATGGTATTTAGATGAGGCACAGTTCTAAAAGTGGGAACCTGATCATGGATTAATTTCATCATAAGAAAAGGAAGGCTACGTAGAAATACAGTAGCCACATTAAAGAGGGCTGTAACACCTCACAAAGCACTTCAGCTGAAGCAATACACTAAGCGTGCAGTGTGCCAGAGGAATAGGTCTGTATTACTGCCCCATTCTGCAGGTGAGGAACCTGAATGGTATGAAAAGTATGGCTTGGTTAAGGATGTGCGGGGAATCATAACACAATTCCAAAGGTCTGTGTAGGCACAAATCCTCCCAGCCACACGCATTTCAGTAAGACACACATGGAAGTTTCCAAGGAAAAGGTGGTATTTTTCAGGGTGTCTGCATGATGGAAAAAGGCAATAGGCAAGGTTGCAAGAGGGTAAAGAGCTTAGCTACACAGTAAGTTTCAGGGGACATTCTTTGAAATTGAAACAAGGCACCTGCATGTGTTCATGTGTACATGCAAGCATGTATAAAAGCTTAAATATTTGTTGGGTCAAAAATGGAATTTTATTGCCCTTAGAGAAGAGGGACTTCACATTTTACTTGGGTGTAGGAAAGTAAAATATCCATAAGAAAGTATGTTCTCATGTTTGCTATCCAAGAAAAAAGACCCTCTCACAAACCTCACCAATTCATGGGGCAACATATGCCTGTCATGCCAAGATGAAGATTCTTCTCATTACATGCAGATGAAAAATCAAAATGCTGGGATCTGCTGTCTCCAAATGGCAAAGAAGTTGTCTTTTACTAGGTTTTTCATAAGCCCAATGGATTAAAGCTGTCTGCCAGGAAAGCTGTTGGGAGGCCATGAAAATTCACCTCCACTGCAGTTGTTTCTGTCTGTTATAAGGAGATTCGTACACATTACTTGAATGTGCATACAGATGCTATTTAGGCACGTGTACATTAGAATCACAGACACATTAAAGCTATAGACAGAGGCATGGTAGGTAAACTGACAAATATCAGCTGATAGATGTCCACGGTGTTTGATCAAATACTGGCATGCTCCCTTGGGTACATGGACTTTGGAAAATACAATGTTCAATAAGACCTAGAATGTGTAACTGTTGTTAAAACAGTTCTCACACACAGAAGTACAGTGGAAAAAACCTTCCCTATTACAGGAACGTGCAATGCTGAGATGAGCTTTTCAGTCTGCACATGCAAGACTTTTAGAGGTACTGTTCTGATCTGGTCAAAATTTATCCTCTGAGAGGAGGTGGGCAGACAGCCTGACAGCAAGGCCTAGGGAAAGGAGGAGAAGTCCGTGTTAGAATGTGGCAGCTGAGAAAAGGAATTGTGAAAGAAAGACTGGCAAAAAACTAACTAGAAAACCACTAACAGAGCAGAGTGCAGCGTGGAAGAAGTGGTTGCAAGAAGCTGAGCGTTTCTATGTCTGTAATCCTGTGGCTGTTACTACCCAGAAAGTCTTGGGAGTGTCCTGCTGAATCCTCTCCAATACCATTTTGGGAACCTGATAAGTGACTATTGTTACTTTTTGCCTAAATCGGACAAGCCTGAGTATAATTATAGGGAGGGTGTGCACTCCGCCACAAACATGCCTGGGTGTTTCATGTTGTGATGGCACGTTTACAATTCTGTAATCTTTATCCTATGTAATTTTAAGGATTGTTTTTAAACGCTAAACACTAACGAGTGCCCTGACTTCTCAAAGCACGAGAAAGAGGTGAAGGATACATCCTATTTCCTTTCTAGCTGTTGCAGGGTGGAAGGAAAGGCACAGCACTGGTTTTGATAGCCCAATAAGCCTGCTCGACCACTGAACCTGTCTGACCCTGCAGTCAAAGAAGTTCCCAGCCTCATCTCAGATCCTCCCAGTTCTGGTGCAGGTAAGTCAAGGATGAGGTTTACTTTTCCCTACCTGGCACGGCTGCTTCTTTGTGTATGGGTGAAGCTGTTCAATATTCATTTTCTCAGGAGTGGGAGGACTTCAGAAAGAGTGCTGAATGTCAGCTGGGCAGGGAAAAGATAATGGGCAGGAGTACCATGGGCTTTACTGTTCTGAGGCTTTAGGAAGGAACACAAACAAGAACACATTACAGGATTAAGGTACCAAACTTAATTATTATTTATAATTAACCTTTTCAGGTAAGATTCTTTTGTGTACCAAAGAGCACTGATAAATCTGGTTTTCGGTTGAAATCAGCTTTTTGATTAACTGATAACGCAAGAAGGTTATATACCAGGACTTCAGGGAGAGGGAGAAGAAGGGAAGGAGGAGAAGAAAGAAAAAAGTATCATGGGAGATTTTGAGAAATACAAATCGAAAATATAATGGCAGGGGACAAGAACAGAATTGGTGTGAAGCTGTAAATTCTGGAAGTGGGGAAAAAACTAGAGGATAATTCAATGGGGGAGGAGACAGACCGGAGGAGATGCCTGATGGAGGAGTGACTGCTGAGATGATAGGGTGGAAGGTAGGAGAGACAGAGAGCTGGAGGAGGGAGGAGATTGTTGGGTAAGGGAACAGGAGTAAAAGGAAGCACATGTAGAAAGGAAGGCAGAAGGGAAGTCTGGCAACAAGCTGGAGGCTGCAGATGTGAAAGCCACACAGGAAGCAATCAATGGGACTCCAAGAAAACCAAAGGTAGAACAACAGCACTTACATAAGAGGACAGGTCAGAAAATATCCAGATTAATGGAAATTTAAGGAATATTTTTGTTTCCTTCCTTTCCCTGCTAGCTTCATTTTCTGTCTAACTTTAGAGGTGGAGAAACTGCATAGAAAGCCCGGCAAAGAGGCTTATGCCATGGGATGTCTCTTGAGTTAGTACATGTGTGCTGTAGCTTTACAGCTCCTGTCATACTGACTCACCTCGGGGTCCTGTTAACCCTCTGGGACAGCTTTTATCTTAACTATGAAAGGCCTTGGCAGACAGGCTGCTCACTGATGCTATTTGCTGTAACTGGAAGGAGGTGCCTCAATCTGCTGGTCAAATAAAAAAATAATACAGTGCTTAAAACTCTAATAGTTTTTAAAAAGTATTTAAAGCAGTTCATCACTGCTACGATAAAAAGATCTAGCAAACATCCAAAAGGACAGGCAGAGGAAGCAAGAACACTGTCACTTGGCTCAGAGGTTCATTTAGACAACAAAATTCTGAATCAAAGCCTGTGGAAATCATTAGAAAGAGTCCCATCAATTTGAACAGCTGTATTCACAGCTGTGAGCCCTCATTCTGACCTGTCTCTGTACTTTGTGTAAATAAGTATAATAAGCCCAAATATGAAGAGTTATCTCTAGTATGAAACTCCTTACCTGGCTTCCCGCGTGTTGTGAGGATTAACTGGGATTAGACTGTGTTTGCAAAGAGTTATTGCAAAGAGCGAGTTCAGTTAAGCTTGTTCTGGATCGGCAACAGGGACCTGATACATTGCCTACAAGTGCTGGGCTGTTGCAGAGGGTAAAGAGATCAGAGGCAGAGTCTGGGTTGGAAGGATTTCTTACTGCTGGTCTTTCTTGCAAAGTGCAAGTGTGAAAGAGTATTACCTTTGGCTCAGAGGTCTTGTAATTCCTTATCACTTGAGCCAGTTTAGCTACCAAGGTGTTTAAACGTCTGTGCAACATTCTATTTCTTTTTGTGGCTGATGAAACACCAAGTGACTCGTAGGGCACTGGGCAGCCAGGGTTGCTACTGGGTTGTTACAGCAGCTTGGTTTTCCTGTGAATAAGAAATTAACTTAGCAGGCTCTTCTGCAACTCTCCAGTTCCTGGTGGCAAAAGCAGTGAGAACAGCTCTCCCTCCATACAGGTACGTGACCCTGCTCCTGGACTAAATGTAGTTTCTCAGCACACAGCTGGACATTGTATTCGTTTCTTGTGACTGTACTAGTGCATCCCATTGCTAACAAATGCTCTTACATGCCAGAATTATTAAAAGCAAAGACAGGTATGCCATTCAGCCCCTATTTCTTGACTGTTTATAACTCTAAGAAGAGACCATTCACTGAAATTTAGAAAGAGTAAATATGCTGATAATCAAATTATTTCACTTGCATATTAGTATCTTGATAATATTTAATATATCGCTAATATTTCACTGTACATTGCAATTAAAAATGAGTGTAGTCATGTTTTACACTGTAACAAGTGTATAGAATCATTTGTCTGTAAATGATTATCTTATATATAAAGGTCTATTATATAAAGGATTATATACATTTATTATCAAAAATAAATATGAATGAAGAGAAATATCAAGTGTATAGCTGGTCATAAAATGCATATGGTTTATGAGTGTGTTATAAACAAACATCTGAAAATACTGTAGTAATTCTTAATTATAGGAAAAAGCATATATGTGTATTTCTGTGTAGATTTAAAATTGTAATTCATGTCCAATGAAGATGCTGATGTAACATATATTAAATTACTTTTTATATGGAAGTCCTGAGATCAACTCAATAAATATAGCATAGTCGTATAAATACTAGTAACTTGTGCTAGTGATCTGATTCAATACCTGATCCAACTGATACAATAACTATGATATTAATTCAATGATTTTTTTTTTTAACTTGGCAAAAATGTCCTATTCATAAAAGTGTGTAGTCTGTAGCTGTCTATTTTGAGGGGATTTTTTTCTGTCCTCAAGTGAGACTTCAGAAGCATTTATGTAATTGGCACAACCAGGAAGATGATCAGAAATATAGGTTTTTTTCAGTTAAATTATTTTATTTTGGAGCTGCTTTTTGTGTAACTGATAGTTATATACATATTCCTGTAATGTGGTTTCATCTGAAAGAATACTGCCTTATCTTAGCATCAGAAAATTACATGATCTGATATCTTCAGGTTATCTATTAGTTGCCTACTTCATTTACTGCTAGTGCACAGAAATCGCTGCTAGTACTTTTTCAACTGCTCTGTTTTTCATAGTTGTTAATGTTTCTTAATATGCAATAATGCTACACAAATTTTCCTAATCTCTTTAGATCTTCAGCTGCTGCCAAGGTATCTCTTGTGGCAAGGGTGATTTTATTTTTCAGTTTTGGTGTTTTTTTGTGTGTGCACAATCTATGTTTTATGCTTTCATTGTAGTAATTAAGTATCTATCTTCTCAAGAGAAATATGAAAAAAGGAGAAAAATCCTTTTTTGCCATACACACAAGAGTAGCACATTAGCACTTAGAGTAAAGAAGAGAAAAGGCATCCTTTGGTATAAGAAAATTTGTATGACAAAGTTTTTTTATAATAGAGTAGTTTAAATAAAACCTTGCTCACCAGATCCATAGGGAAAGGCTATAAAAGGTGAAAAACTCCACGGCAGTTGGTGCACATTTTCTTGAAACTGTCTGAGTATTCCTTCCTCACCCAGCCTGGTAGGCAAGACCCACATGGTCTGCACCTCTGCTGCCAGCTGGAGGGGAAAATCTGCTTTTCTGAGAGCATTTCTATTAACTCTGTGCCACCACTGCTGTAGTTTCTGGATTTCCTCTCGAGGGAGAAAGCTTAATCAGAAAGGGCTTTGGCCTGTATTAATTCTCCAGATATTTCCTATGTCACCCTTTCTTTTGGTAGAAAACATATGTCGTGCTGGCAGAGGCCTGGATCCCCTGGTACTGTCCCAACCACTGATTCTGATTCTCAAAGTGGGGCTGGACAACTGTCCTACGCCATGCAGTTGGTTAAGTAAAGCTTTCTTCTTGTGCTGGCCTGATGAAGAGCAGGGTTTTTTTCTGGCAGTAGGCTCATGGTGTGGCTTTTATACCTCGTGTCTGAGGCTGAACTGAAATCCCGGGGAAGATCTTCTGCATGTTGCTCAGACCAAGGACATGTCTCCAGGTCTGGAACATGAGAACTGAAAGAAAAAGATGTCAAAAGTTAATCTTAAACTTACGTCTTCATTAATCGGAAAAATCCCCTGTACCTATGTTGTTCTTACTTATTACACAGACAAAATTATGGTGTAGCTGGTAGGCAAAAGCTAACCATAAGGACTACCCAGTCATTCATCAAAGCCACTGCCATTGTCTGGGATGATTCATTATGGTGACTATTTCTCAACCAGGTATTGCACCAGTGAAGGAGTTTTGAATTTCCCCATTATTCTGTGACTCCTGAGCCAAGGAGAAGAGTTTTGCAAGAAGTGGAATATATCCAAGTAGGGACAAGATTTATTAAATTTCTCTTGACTTTCAAAAGTCATCTGCTTTCAAAATTTTTCTTCCCTACCATTGGAGCCTCCTCTCTGTGCCCTCCTTAGGTTTCAGTGAGAAACGTCTCGAGCATTAATAGACTGACCCAGCCCTTTAGGTAACAGATTTTTATAGCTCTTTGCTGCTTCAGACTCACTTAGAAGCCTAAGTTATTATATTACAGTTTCTGTATTGGGTTCAGTTCTGCGAAGTTCCTTCCTATCTACGTTCTGAGTGACTCTCACGTGAACCCACAGGAGTGGAAGAATCAAAGTCCGCTCTATCCCTGCCTCTCTTGTGCTTTCTTCACCTGATTCCTGTGCTAAAATCACTTGAAAATAAATTTTAAAAGTGATTTTGAGGACTGAGAAAGGCAGTGGTTTATGCATGCCACAATCAGTGAAGAAAAGCTCAGAATCTATATTTTCTGGGTGTTGTGGTTTAACCCCAGCCAGCAACTAATCACCACGCAGCCGCTCACTCACTCCCCCCCCATCCAGTGGAATGGGGGAGAAAATCAGGAAAAGAAGTAAAACTCCTGGGTTGAGATAAGAACGGTTTAATAGAACAGAAAAGAAGAAACTAATAATGATAATGATAACACTAATGAAATGACAACAGTAGTAATAAAAGGATTGGAATGTACAAATGATGCGCAGGGCAATTGCTCACCACCCGCCGACCGACACCCAGCCAGTCCCCGAGCGGCGATTCCCTGCCCCCACTTCCCAGTTCCTATACTAGATGGGACGTCGCATGGTATGGAATACACCGTTGGCCAGTTTGGGTCAGGTGCCCTGGCTGTGTCCTGTGCCAGCTTCTTGTGGCCTGGCTGGCCATGAGAAGCTGAAAAATCCTTGACTGTAGTCTAAACACTACTGAGCAACAACTGAAAACATCAGTGTTATCAACATTCTTCGCATACTGAACTCAAAACACAGCACTGTACCAGCGACTAGGAAGACAGTTAACTCTATCCCTGCTGAAACCAGGACACTGGGAAAAAAAATGAATCGAAGCAGCTGCTGGGTCTTCCATCACCCACTTTTCCCCTAAAGAACCTAGTTACAGTTTGACAGAGAAACTCATCACTGGCAGGAGCCAAATATATCACGCTGTTTCCACCGTACTGCTGCCAAGTTGGTTTGAGCCAATGGTATTTTAGGATGTTTTCCGTATCATCAGAACACGCTGAGAATCACAAGGGACTGCACCTTAGGTCCTAACACTTCACAGAGCTGGGAAAACTACAGCTGGGACTCTTTAGTGGGTAATGAAGGAGGTACACAGCAGTTTGGAATGAGTCTTCCAAGTTCTTGTGATGAGAAATCAGGTATTAATGCTTGTTTAGGAGGATCTTTTTTCAGGGATCCAAAGTCTGCTTGATATGAGTGGTTGGAATATGTCCCAGGGCATACAATGGAAAGCTTTGAAGGCCAACACATCTGCAGTAAAAGTCTGTGATGCGAGGTGGGCAAAAAAATGCTACACCACGTCTGCAATCTTTGGCCAAACTTTCCATTATTGTCAGGCGGTAAATATTTTGAAGTTTTCTCATTGCGTTTTCTTCTTGCTTCATAGCTTGTTTGCACTTACCAGAACCTTTTATAGTTGTCCTGGTATTGTTGATACGGTGCACTGATGAGGGGAGGAACTGAAGGACCTTTTGGGGGAGTTTGAGTGGAACTGTTCTAACACTAACCTTCTAAAAGTTAGATGTCTAATTTAAATGAGTCATTTAGATCCTCTGCAGTTAGAAGAGAGACATCAGTCCCTCCAAAGGATATGATACGTCCTTGTCTAAGATAAGCATTTAAGGTAGATGGGATGAGTCCATGGATGTGCTCATACCTCTCCATTGAGAGGAGAGGAAACCAATTCATCTTCCTTAGGCCAGATGCTTACTTTTACCTGGATAAAGTTATTTGCAACAAATATTTGTAATTCACTTTAAACAAGAAAAGCATTATTGCTTTGAAGCTATGTCTTTCTTTTCTTTTAGGTCCTTAGAGATAAGATATTAAAAGCAAAACTGAAACAACTGAAATATCTTGATACTTCCTTCTTTTAAAGTGAGGTGACCACTCCTGCTGTTTAACTCTGTTCTATCGTGTGGCTTTTGGAAAATGAGGTGGTACAAAATAGCAGTCACAGTGAGGGTAGCTGAGACAAAGACAGTGAACATATAATTGAGGAAGAAAATATTAGTTCTATATTATTATTTTTATAATTTGGGTGTTATATATTCAAATTCTTTATAGGCAGTACTTGAAGATAGGCCATGTTCGCTAGAGGAGGCTCTTCTGCAATGGAAGTGAAGTAAATTGTTGAGGTTGGTCCGGGTGGATAGCTCATGTGCTGCTGCTTCTTATGTATTGTGTGATGACATGATACACAGAAGGTTTTCATTTCCACAGGAAGTCAAACTACCTTTCATGAATACAAAATTTCACTCCCTATAAAGGAACACCTTCCACTATCTCCAAGACATGTGGAGGGGCAGAAGTCTCCTCCAGCTGGTGGCATATTGCACATTTTCTTCTGTAGATGATTCATCTTTGTCATTCTCCTCCTCAGTAGAACTAAGCGCACATGAGTGAACATGAGTGTGTTGAATCAGAAAGAGCTTATTTGGGGACAGGAGCCACATGTTCTTATTTTTTGTAGGTTTTCTGAATGCTTTACATCTTTCACTGCTGAGCAAGATACAACCCTTCTTGTAGGACTTAACTGTGGAGAAGCCACAGGACAACTGAGTGATGGCAACAGGATTTTGGGTAGGGAGTGTAGAAGCCACATAAGATGATGTTAATAGAATAAGCCAGATAAACAATAAATCTGTGCTTTTACTTACAATAGAAAGGAGGTAAACATAATTCCTCACACCTTTATTTCAAAGTAGGAAGAATACCCAAAAGATTATAGAAAATCATTTTGAATGGTGAGAACATTAACCTCATCTTCTGCCCAGGGCTTGGCACTTTACCTAACAACTAGAAGGTTGGTTTTGTTTTGGTTTGTTTTTTATAAAGGTTAGTGTCTGAAAAATTCAGAGGGTGCAAAAGTATAGACAGGCGTTTCCTCGATTTTTCTAATTTGCTTGCTAACCTCAGCTGGCATTTGCTAACATCTCCACATCTGGCAAGGGATTAATGTTAAGATTAGTTTTTACAAGTTTCATAATAGGCAGGTGAAGAAAAACTCTGTGAGTGCCATGACTGTGGAAACACGGGAATATAAAGTCATGCTGTGCTGTACTGTACATCAGAGAATTCCTACAGGAATATGGGAACGTTTATGTAGGCATCCTCAAAATTCAAATTATATGTACCATTAAGGTACGTCATCCCCTGATGGAAGGGATCTTAACGTAAAAAAAAAAGGGGGGAGGCATTGAGTGTTTAGGAATCTCAGGGCATATAGAAAGATGATATCTTTCCTCATTTGTTCCCTCTGTGTTTAGAAAGCACCCCAAGGAAAGTGATTTCCAAAAGGCTCTGCTATGAGATGTCTAGAAAAGCCAGGAATCACACTCATCTCTTCAGCATTTTCTCGTCAGTAATATGTTTATTCTAGGAAATGTGGGTGAACTTCATTTAGAGTTAGCAACTGCATTTATCTTTTTCCGCTTCCCACAGTTTTCTATGTCTTCAGCAAGCACGTGAGTGTCATTTACACTACTTCTGTTTCTTGACAGTTTCTCCTTGCGGGGCAGTTTGCCTGTTGTCACAACAATGGGGACTCCAATGAAGTACATATTTTTTTGCTTTTTCTGTCGTTGTTCTGTTGCTGTGCGTCTCTGTATTTTCTCCCCTACAACCTCTGAACTCTGATATGAAGCCAGAGTACACAGAAAGACCATTGAGTACTTATGGTTTGGTTTGTTTTTAAGAAACAGAGATGACTGACATCCAAAAGTGCACAACTTCTCTCTCAGATTCAAATCCTTTTAGCTGGTTCCTGCAGTTCAACCTGGCAGTCCTCATTTCACTGCCAAGCACTGCCTGCTAGAAGAGATTTTGCTTATACAGGACGTTAATAAGATATCATAAGTTACAAAATCAGCTGATACAACTCAGCATGTATATGTTGAAAACTGAGCTTCATTACATCTGCATTAGTGCCTTTAAGATTCCAACAAAAAGACAGTAGTAGATATCTTCCTCCCTTATGGATGGTGCACGCTGAATCCCATACACTGCTAATGGAGAAAATGAGCATGGTAGGGAACATGTCCATGGGCAGGTGTGATTGACTGGAATTACTTCCCCTTAGAAGAGACAAAGCAGCAGTGAAGAAGTCAGTGCAGCCTGGGAGGAAAGCTGGGGGATCCCGAACAAGAGCATCCCCAGGACAGCATCCTACGAGGAGATATCCAATAGCAATAATTAAGGATAATATTCATAAAAGTAGTGCATATGAACCATAGTGTGGAGGACTACTTCTTTCAGCAGTTAAACTCCACTCTTTAATTAAAGAATAGAGGAAAGCAATTTTACTCCACTTCTCAAGGAGGTGAAACTGGAGTTAGTCAGGGTCACCAACTTTCCCTGGCAGTAAGCCTCGTACAGACTGTCCTACAGGTTGCTTTCAAAGGACCAGGCTCACTTTCACCCCTGCTTTCACTACTAGGAGATAAAACCTCAATTTTGTTAATCTTCATCCACCTCAGATTTGTTTAGCAGAAGTAGATTAGAAGAAAGGAGCTTCTTCCACAGAAGCTTAACTTTCAGGTAGGGCAATATCAAAACCAGAACAGTAAACAATCAGTCAAACCACACAGAAAATACTAAACGTATGGATCACAAACTATTCAGTGCCATACCCTGAAAGTCTGGACCTAAGAATCTATTTTTGGGAGTACTTTCTCTTCTATAATTAAATAAGCCAAATATAAACCATTTCCTCTTGCTGCTGCCAGAAGAATCTTTTAAAATAATTCATTCATTTAATTCACCTGGGATGAGGAGGTATTTAAAAAATATTTGTGCAAAAGCTTCCCAAACTGATTATTGCAAATTATTAGTATACATTGTGCTGGGGTGACACTTTGGTCTACACAGATGTCACTGTAAAAATAACTGCTTTTTAGATACATTAAAAAAAAAAGCTTCTGGGATGATGTTCAATGAACTTGCAGTTCCTCTTACTTTGTGAGGAAATGTTGTAATCCAACCTGTGAAGGAAAATCCCTTTAAAAAATATTCTGACATTTCCTTATTTTTATTACTTGAAAATATACTATCACAATGATTAAGCTGCA
This sequence comes from Haliaeetus leucocephalus, assembly GCF_000737465.1. Classification (NCBI taxonomy): domain Eukaryota; kingdom Metazoa; phylum Chordata; class Aves; order Accipitriformes; family Accipitridae; genus Haliaeetus; species Haliaeetus leucocephalus. The sequence continues at coordinate 8,936,252 of NW_010973187.1, forward strand.
AAGGCCTTTAGCCTGTATTTTGGTAGAGGATGACTGCAGTAGTAAGGCTTTATTTATACAGCAGAGCATGCTATATAGCAAAGAATATTTGAAACTATTCTGTATCTTAAAGAAGCTGTCAGGAACTGGTTAGTCATAACTTGCTAATATGAGCAATTTTAAAGCAAATGGACATTAGAGAAGTGACCAGGAGCCAAATAAGTTACCCTTTTGTCTCCTTGACCTTTGACTCACTTGGATCAAAATTTGACAAAGATTGCAGCGGCTAAGTATATTACCACGAGATGTAGGTAGTGGCTTTTAGTCAGACTGCAAAAATAACCCCCCCCCCCCCCCCCCCCCAGCACCAATACAACTTAATTTTTTCTGCTGGCAAAAAGATAAACAGGGAACTGACGTCTCTTCGAATATATAAACACTCCCTCAGAGTTTAGAGCCTATGTGCTCGGTGGGGAGATTTAGCTGCTTGTCTTCTCGTAACTTGATGCAAGTCATGTGTTAAGTACTTGTATGTTCAGCTGAAAAGTCAGTTGCCCTTATTCAAGGTGAGTCATATGCTACAACATTTAAAATCAAAGGGTTTTTTCTCAGGAATACTTTTAAAATCAGTTGGTGGAAATCTTGAAAATATTTATCTGTAATATAAAATATAATGGCAGGATTTTGCAAAGCTGTTTGCAAAAAACAGTGAAATGTTACATGTATTAGTGAAATGCTTCATTACTGTGTTAGCAATGGTATTTTATGTTCAGTATTGCTGGCTTTCCCATTTGCATTCTGTCTTCTGATATTTAATATTCTTGAAACTACAGTTCTGGAATCATGTGAATTTATAAAAAATGCATCTTTTTAAAGTGATATTTGTAGCATTTACTATTGCAGATAAAAAGCTCAAAACTATAATTTCAAAGTATGTCAAAGACAAAAAAAAAAAAAAGTAGAAATAATCTCTTCCCTTCAAATGTATCTCTTAATAAAGTCAGGATTTTTAATCACACCATCTGACCTTGGAGAAACTGGAATTATGTTTAAAGAAACAACATGTTTTTTGGGTTGAAACTCTTAACAGGAGTTTTCAAAACCCATTTTAATTTTCACTACACACATTGCTTCTTCCCCATGTAGTTGGGGGCTCTCATTTGCAGCAATAAATCTAATCCTTTGTCAGAACTGAAGTAATGCCTTGTCATGCAAAGTTTAAAAATCACTGTTAGAGCTAGAGAAATCATTAAGAAAATAAAGATAATATTTTTTTGATTTTTATAAGGGCTTGCTTTAAACTAGCATGTACAGAAGCATAAGTTAAGTAGGGAAGAAAAAGTTTAATAACTTTTTGCATCTTTCCTCCTATTCAGTTGCTTATAAACTGTCTTTTCAGAGATTTGAATGGATCATTTCTATTGTCAATATTCTATTAAGGTCATTTGAAACAATATTAAAAAGTAGATACCCAAGACTCTGGAATGGGGTGAATATTCTTATTAATCCTGTAGTCAAATATAAGTTGAAATGATACTATAGTCACATAGACAATATCTCATTTTGTTATGGTATTTTCTGTTCTGCTTAAGGTAAATAATTTTCCCTTGAATATGAGTTCCCAGACACAGGTGCATTCTTATTGGAAGTTTCTACTTTAATCTTCATATTTTACATTCAGTTGTGATAGGTGAGAATAGCTTGTTGACTTCTATGTGAAACTGAGTGTTACGTTGTGAGTGCTCTTCATTGCAGTTGTGTAATGGATAATTTAAATTGCATAAATTGAGATGTGTCTAGGCTGCTATTGCATTGCATTTGGTGGGAGAAGGGTGAATATTTTACAATTTGCAAAATCTTGGAATAGACACAAGTTGTTATCAGCCAGTTGCTTTCTAGCTGGTTATTGCTAGTGCTAGATACCTAGTCTGCCTAACACACAATAAATCCATTGGAAAAAACTTGTAGAAACTTACATGGAAATGTATTTCAGTGGAAGGTGTATATGTGTTGATTTTGAGAAGCTTCACTATGCAAGCCAAGGAAAAAAGTCTGACAATATCTAAAAGCCCTCTTTAAACACTTATGGAAGAGGTATTTCCATTTAAATTGTAAAATGTGTATTTCCACACTTTTAAAAAAAAATCTGCTAGAATAGATAGCATTGGGGGGGGGAAATCAACTTGAAATATGTACTTTTCAGAATTTGATTTCACTGAGAATTTCTGCTTCTTAGATTTGCTACAATGTGTAACAACAGTCAGATTTTTAAATTCCCACACCACTTATCCAATGAGTTGCACAGCCGTATTACGGTTCTGCTTTTGACAGAGTGAAGATCTTGATCTGAACATATCTACAAAGACATGAGGGTTGGTCCTAGTGACTTTCACTTAAAAGTTCTCCAGGTCCACTGAATTTCTAACTTGAGTTTGCTTTGAAGTTTGCTGTTAGCGACATTATGCATCCATCCGCTACGTCAAAGAGCCTTTAATAACTTGGTGTTTTTATAACTCAGTCAAGTCGTCTTTTAGTTACGTTTGTGAAAAGTGCAACAAGTTGCATGAAAAGTCTGGGGAAATGGATTTTTTTTCTTAATGTTACCCCTTTGATGAGTTTCTATTGCTGTTCTTGCAAAGGCACAGAGTAGCAGAGCTGGTAGAGAGGCAAGCAACTAAGTAAACCTGCAGTTCAAATTAGGTGTACCTGCTCCAGCAGAAAAGCCAGGTTTACAGCTGTAAAGAGACTCTTCTCAGTCCCTAGCAAAAGGGACTTGGTCCCTTGGGTGTGCAGGTAAAGCAATCAAAGGGTAAAGTTTTGATGTGGGAACCGCAAGGAATGGCCTGGTGGCAGGTGGATGGATGGGCTGACTTTTATAGGAAGGATATTGTTCTGAGATTGCAAGTAGTCTTTTGGTTATTCTGCTTCCAAATGTCCACAGAGAATCGATTAAAATACCAAATGAGCTCAAATGTACAGAAATAGTCATTGTTAACGGCAAGGGAGCCAGAAACTGCTGCTAGTGCAAGAGCAGGCAAAAGGTAGGTTTCCAATGCAGATAAAAAGAGCAGTCTGGGCTTACATATGGACATGATATAATTGTGAGTTTGGTAGGACATAGGAGGACACATCACCAGCCTGCTGACCATGATACCTTATATGTCAATGCATGCTGTATGTGTCCTTTTTTTAATGAAAGGACCTTATAACTGCGTTTACAAAAATAAAACACATGCTATTCCTACACTTGCTTTACTATTTAGAAATCCATGGATATTTTTTAGCCCTTTAATCCTCATGAGCAATCTGGGAATTCAGACTGAGTTGTTCTTCCACTTCATCTTTCTGTTTTCCTTCTCTCTCTGTGTTTGGCTTTGAATGCGTAATTAACTCTGCAGCCAATACCTGCTTTAAAATTGATTTAGAGATGATCACAACATGTTAACAAACAGAAATTGGTAAGAATAAAAAGGATATGGACAATGACATCTAAAATAGATAACAGCAGATTTTGTGTTAGCTGGAGGTCTAAAGCAAGTAACAAACTTGCAAATTCCGTGGATGTGATTAATTCCTGAGCAAGAATAAATTGCAAATTGGGCAGCTCTTTGTCTCAGTTATTCATAAACAGTAACAAATAGGAAAAAGTATCACTGGGAGGTTATGTTTTACCATATCTCTCAGCACTGGTATCATTCTGATTTTCTTTACAACACCTTTCACTAGGGGCCAGATATCAAGATATGTTAGCATATATTACCAGCAACTGTTGTTTTCCAATGAGTAATTGCAGACATATTTCTTTTTCTGAGACTGAATGATCTTGAAATATAAGGTGCTACATCTTTCAAAGATCAAAATCCAGACTCACTTTAAGAAATCTGCCTTTCTGTAAGGCAGCTGGGATTGATGAAACTAGGAGATGGTAAGAATGCAGCTCTAAAAGGAAAATCTAGCCATGTCTTTGTCATGAAGTGCCTGAAACAAAGTTTTATCCCTTCTGTAGTAGACTGTGGACTGCCAGAGATCTGGAAAGACGGGCTTTTCGTAGGTGCCTCCCATTAGAGGCTGGCATTCCCACCAAGGTGCTGATGAACCTTGAGGACTTCTTTACTGGCATAATGCAGAAACAGCCTGGGTAGCTCACGCTAGAGGTGTAAACTCCTGGTTTTGCCTGAAGTGGGAGCCATGGGCATTTGCAGGCTGCCTTAACTGCAGAAGGCTATAGCCTCCTCCTTTGGCACGGAGAGATTTTAGAGAAGGTGCTTGCCTCAGGAAGAGTGTCATCTGAGTAGTAATTATGTCAGTTTGACCTAATGCAACTGAGCCAAAAACAAAACAAAACAAAACAAAGACTAGTGAAACTAGTGCAACTAAGGCTAGACTTATCAGTCTTTTAAAGAATTGGAATAAAAAAAGTTAATAATATGTAACAAGTTAACTAGCTTGCCAAAAGCACATGCAACTTTTTTTTTTTTTTGGCACTGGCTGTCACTGTCTGGCTGGTTTTGACATGTAATCTTCCTACCTGCTTCACCTCATGCACTTTGTACTTTGAGCTTTGGAATGTGATTTTTATCCACTCTCTCCTTATATTAGCAGCTTCTCTCAGGAAGATCAGTGAGTCTGTCAGGACCAACAAGCGAGAAAAAAACCTCAAGCCTTACAGCAAGGACATTTTTACATTGTCTACCTGCATCCTGACATAGGAGAGGAATGGTCTGTAACAGAAACTGTGGGCTCCTCACCGGGGCTGTCATCGGTGCTGTGTTGGCTATCTTTGGAGGAGTTCTGATACCAGTTGGAGATCACCTGATAGGCAAAGCAATAAAAAAGGTAAATTCTTTTTCCTTTTTTTTTTTTTCAGTCTATATGGTTTGTGGTTATTGAATAGTCATTATTTCTAAATCTTGTGTTCTGTTTCTGCTTCTTTCCTTTTTTTTGTTTATTAAACCTACGGGTTTTAAATATATGCAAACCAAATTTCCCTGGGAATAGATGCTGCAGCAATATTTTTTTTAATATATTAATTATATTGCCATGTTTACTTGGCTGCTCTCTTTCATGCTTCACATGAGAAGCCAAAATATTGTTTTCAAGATGTGTTTTCAGTAATGTAATTTAGAAGTAAGCATTTTTTATTTTCATTTTAATTATGATTGCTTCTACTTTCTTTTTCTTTTCCCATGAGGATCCACTTATTTATTTTTCTGCATTTTTTTCTTATTTTGGTACTCATTCCATGCACTTATATTTATGTACTGCAAATAATCTAAACAAACTTCTGATGCAGAATCTCTAATCCTAGACTTACATGCATTCAGCTCACATTCTGTGACTATATGATCCAAGTCAATGTGCTCCACAAGACTGCAGGATCTGATCATACAAATCTCCTTGATTCAAGGAGTGTGAAGGGTAATAGAAGTAGAGTGTTGTAGACCTGACAGACACTTTTTTTTTTTTTTTTTTTTTTAGATGATTTTATGTCTTTAAAATCTAGGGGTGGTTAAATACAAATGAAAAGTTAATTTCTTAAATCTTCGGTGAAAAGGGTGTATAACTGAGCATCTAAATCATGGAGTAATCTGGAGTGAAAGACCATGGAAGCCCTGGGGTGTCCACTATGGAGGCATGGAGTCTCCCTGGGTCACGGCAGCCAAAGTGGGCTCTCCTACAGTTAAAAATCTAGAAACCTTAAGGTCTTTTGCTGATGGTTAGTCCTCCTAATGATCTGCTGCAGTGCTGAAGGCTGTGGAGATACTTATTCAAAGGCCCTTCTGAAAGACTGCCCTTAACAGCTGTTGAAGTCAATTGAGGAGGTGGATACATGAACTGTCAGGAAATGTTAAACTGTCTGTTGAAGCCCTGCCTAGATTCTAGCATCACGTTTTTTAAAAAATTGGAAAAAATGGCTTCTACATAACATTTTGTCAGCAAACTCAGTGAAAACCTAACTGTGGAGGAATTTTACAATTCTTACTGTATTTTTCATTAATTTTTCAAATTTACAGAGAATAATTTTCATTGAGAATGATTTTATAGAGAATAATTTTCAAATTTATAGAGGCTGAAGCACCTATCCTATGAAGTCAGGCTGAGAGAGTTGGGGTTGTTCAGCTCCAGGGAGACCTTATAGCAGCCTTCCAGTACCCAAAGGGGGCCTACAAGAAAGCTGGAGAGGGACTTTTTACAAGGGCATGTACTGATAGGACAAGGGGTAACGGCTTTAAACTGAAAGAGGGTAGATTTAAATTAGATGTAAGGAAGAAATTCTTCACTGTAAGGGTGGTCAAGGCACTGGAACGGGTTGCCCAGAGAGGTTGTGGATGCCCCATCCCTGGCAGTGTTCCAGGCCAGGTTGGATGGGGCTTTGAGCAACCTGCTCTAGTGGAAGGTGTTGGAAGCTTCCATCTGATGGAAGAGGCTTGAACTAGATGATCTTTAAGGTCCCTTCCAACCCAAACTATCCTATGATTCTATGAATAAAAAAAATCTCCTTACCTTAAAAATTTACTTTGAGTTAATCCAGACTGTTGTCTTATGCCATTAAGTATTTTCAAAGCAAATTACACATATGAGCAATGTTATGTGTTCATCTGTTTACTTATAGTAATGAACCAGTTTTACAGCATGGTTTGCAAATGCCTACATACTGAATTATATCCGCATGAGTTCTTAGTGGTAAAGTATTAGACAGAGTAATTTTTTCCTCAACCTCTTTTGAATTTTCTGCATTGTGATAGTGTTTCAGATGTTTGTACCTATTTCAAGGCAGCTTGTTTGATGTATGCATAAAGGAAAATTTGTAGCAGTATTCATGTAAGACATAAAAGAGTAAATTTGTAGAGGCTTTATTTATTTAAGTAAATGGATACTTTTTTCTAAGCACAAGTCATACTAGATTATTTTCTTGCTATTTGGCATGCTGACTATTCAGTAAGACCATGAGACTCTTAAGACTATTCCTTTTCAGAAAAGATATGCCAAGGTACAACAGCTGAAATATATGATCAGTTCAGCAGGTACTCAAGAGTTACCTGAATCTAATTAATTCTGATTTACCTGTGTTGATGAAAGGGATAGTAAGAAAAAAAATAATATTTGTTATTCACTGCAGTTATATTTAAGATAAGTATAGAGCTGACTGCAAAGGAAACAGGTCTGCTGAGCAGACCATATTAAAAATACTTTTTTTTTTTTTTCCAAATCTTTCACTTTTGGAAAGGTCTTTTTTTAAGTAGATATTTGGTAGAAACAGATCAGTTCCAATGACAATTTTATTTGGAATTTCTCAAGAATAGAGACTCTAGGACAGGAAAAACCCTAATGAGTGAGATGTTCTCTCAAATATGGCCTGTAACCATTTATATTTCTATTTGTACTCTTATAAGGCAAAGCCTGAACTTAGGTCCTCACCCACTGCATGAAATCAAATGTCAAAATGCCACATTTTTTATGAAAGGGAAAAACCATTTCAGATATCACCATTATAAGCAAAATCATATCTTAAATTCTGCACAGTCCAAAGCTTGAAAAAAGACCCTTAGTTGTTCCTCTGCATATCCTATCTCAGAGTAAATTGCAGTTCTTTGCACAGGTTGACAGCAATGCAGTAAGACCAAACCTGTATTTCTAAGGAAAATGAATGTTCCTGTAAAATTTTATTGCTGGATTAGAGAAACAAATGTTGAATATTTTTTTTTTCCTCCTGAATGAATAGTTTTAGGACACTTGATACTATAACATCTCAAATTGTCATAAATTAAGTTGTTATCAAGATTTGATCAAATCACCTTGTCATCAATTTACTCACAAGCAAGTCCAGCTGAACTTCTTAGCATCTCCCAATAAACAGGGCCAACTTCAATTTCAAAAATCAATGCCATCAATAGTTCTTACCATTCTTGTTCTGCTAGCAGCAGAAGCCTGAGCATGCTTCCCTTAACCACACATCTTTGCAGCTTACCGAACCCTATCAGCCTCATTTCTCCTCTGTTTCAGTCATTGAGAGATTAACCTGAGTAAACACTGCAGGACGTATTTTGCTGGAAGGCTGCATACTGTTGCTGCAGCAAAGAGAAAGCATCTGCAAGTGTACAGACAGTCTCAGGTGCCCTCAGAAATTTGTCAGTCGGGGTATAGGCTGTTATCTCCGAGCAGGCAGGTGCTGTTCTCCACCCATGAACAGTCCATGGGTGAACAACCCAAACAAAGTCCATGTAACACCAAGATGTTACCCCTTCCTGTGTTCCACTTTATTAACATATATCTCTGCTTCAACACAAAACACACTGCTATGTTTTCTAACACCAGACTGCTTTACCTGTGTCTCAGATCTTTTTTAGATAAGCTGTTTCCACTCCTGCATGCAGTGGGGGGGCAGGGTTTTAAAAAATGGCAACATTATATGTATTTTCTGACTCTTTTTTGAGGCTCTTTAAAGAAACTATCACTTGAAGAGCACACTCAAAATGACACCAACACCAGCAGCACCTTGGCAGGGATCCACTGAAGGAGATTAGTGCTAAGCTATTTCAGCTCTGATACTCTTCAGGGAAAGGAGACTTCCCCCTGAAAAGATGCCTTTGATTCTAGTACCAAAGGCCAAAAATCCTAGTTTCCCCAAACAATGAATCTATCCAGAGGGGAGAGATGCCCGTCCATGAAGTTCTTGAAGGTTTAGAAAACTGTCCTTGGTACAGTTAGGAGTGAAACCTGAAAGTTTCAGAATTCTTTACAAAAAATAGTTTGTTTGAGGCTATCAAAATATACCTTTTTAACTGATTCCACACATTTCGGTTGCACATTATCATGTCTGTTATCATTATTATTAGACATTATCATGCCTAACATTAAAAAAAAAAGGTGAATTTAAAACAACAAATCAGAAAGCTTGCACCTGATATTGTTGAAAGGAGATGTTTCAACATGGCTCAATTACTACTTTTTGCCTTTCCCTTCCTTAAAACAATATTATTTATTTAGGCAAAATTCCCATTATTTGAGTTATGGTAAAACTTTTTTTTTTTAGCTGATCAGCTTTTTTTTTACCCCTAGGTCTAACCACTCAAACCCATTGGTAGCTGATTCATTTTCCAGAAGAATCTTTATCGCTACTTCTCTAAGAGCTTTTGCTTTCTACCTGAGCGTGTGAGCTCAGGAGGTTAAGAGAAGCCACATAATGTTACTTAATATATTGAATTCCTGATTAATTGATAATACAGAATGGTGTATGATTTGCTACAATACCTCAGTGCTGCACTCTTTCTGTAGAGTCCTCAGGGTCAGTCTTTGCTATTTTTAGCAATAAAGCTATCAATTTTAGCTATTATTAAGTTTAGCCATCTGTCTGTCTACATATCTGTTATCTATGGTTGGCCAGATTGTAACTCCTCAGCTACTGGAGGCATAGGAAACACTTCTAATTTAAAATTGTGCTTGTGACATTCATATGCCACTTCTTTATCTAAAATTAAGCTGAAGCAACTGCTGCCTCCCAGCAGAACAAAAGTGATCTAATCGCACATATTCCAGCATTATCAATGATAAACTTGATTGGCTTCCATAATTTTTTATGATCAAGGACTGAAAAAGGACTAAAAGCTTTGATCAAACAAAGCTTGGATAGAAAGACTACTAATAAGCTAATAATCCTACACAATTGTATTGTTTGTTTCCTCCAGCTTACATATGCAGCCCAACACATACAACACATAGACATAAACTGTGACAATTTTTTTACAGCCTCAAGTATTCACGGCATCTCTCAGTTCCCAGAAAATGGCATCTTTTGTCCATCTAGCCAGATCCTTTGTCAAGACAGTAACTTTGTCTTACATTTTGTATTTCTTCATCAGAAATCATGATGGCTGAATTTAGCATAAAGCAACAAAGTACAGCAAGTTTCTATTGCTGACTGCTCAGCATTTCTTGAATTTATGTATTGCTAGTTGACCCACCACAAGTGGGGAAAAATTGTGTCAGAAACAAAAGGGGTTAAAGTTCCCATTGATTTCACTCAGTCTTGCACAGTTAGGTCATGAGATGAACTTTGCTGTGTAGCAATTATGTATTGTATAACTACTTTTGCTAACAATAGTTAATCTTGCATAAGATATTAGAGCTGATGCAGTTGACTAGGGAGTTAAGAAGTGTTTCATGTTATCAGCTGCAAATTAGCAGTTTCCCAAATTACCCTACCTTTCATAATATCACAAAGCATGGCAGTGTTACTAGGGCAATATACAAGTGACCAGCCATAGAGAGGGGTAATATTTAGGGCTGGCCTCACCAGTGATCAGACAGCCAACACCCAAGGGCTTGCTGGTGTAAGGATACTAGATTTATTAAATGAAGACATGAATAAAGACAGATCTCTAGATTTTCTTCCACTTTAACCCACCATTTGCACTCGAAGTATGTGACAGAAGATCATGCACACCTCCTTTGTGGGAGAAATGTTATTAACAATAATGGCTGAATGCCACCGAAAATAACGGTCTTGCTCCCTTCCTCCCCCTCCCTCTTTTGTCCTGCTGCTTCCTTTGTTTTAACTCTGGTTCTCACTTGATCCTTGCCCCTACCCACACCACCAAACCAAGTGGCTCACTGGTAGAAAGGTAACCCAGAAAAAAAGAAAGGAAATAGCTTCCCTCCAGCCCGGCAGGCAGAAACAGCTCCCTGAGGAATGAGAGCCGGCCCAAAGAAGGGGGAGGCGTGTAGATCAGGTACCGGGGGCTGCGGGAGCCGGCTAGCCCCTTTGGCCGCAGCACTGTCAGGTCGGATCAGCTCTCCCCTTGAGGCATCCCCCAAGAGTGTCCACGGTGGCATTAGCACAGAGCAGATGCTGGGCTGCCAGTCCACACAGTAACTCATTGCGACCTGGCTGTCCTGTTTACTCAGGTCCCAGGGACATCTTCATACAACTCCCGAAGTAATTTTTCTCTGTCGGCATTTCCTAAGGTATAATACGGACATACTAGCTATTCTTGCATGAAAAATAAAAGCAAGCCACCCTACCTCTTTAGGTGGACAGCAAATTTGTTCTAGATCGATAAGAAAGTACATAGTCTAGTGAAGTGCAGTAAGAGGCAGTACGGGATGTACATGAAAAGGCTCGTGACACAGCCTATAGTCTCAGTTTACATGGAAAATTGTCCTGGTTGTACTAAAAAGCCAGTGTAACGTCCTGCTCACTCTTAGTTTTCGCTGCAATAGCAGAGAGAGGATTAGAGGCAAAGATCCACCCTTTGATAAAAATAAGATCATTTACATGGAGAAAGCTGTGAGGAAGCATGTTCCTTGTATTCTTCCAAGTCAACACAAAGTTGTAACGTGTGATCATTGCAGAATAAACATTTTTCAAAACGCCCCAGATGTCTAAAGCTGGAGGCAGGTTGCGGACTATTTCTGCACCTCTCCAGGATGGGAGGAGAGGTCCTATGGCTCAGGTACTGAGCAAACTCTGCAGTGGCAGAAGAGTTAGCACATCATTCTGTGCTATTATAACCCCTAGCAAAGGGTTATAAGGGGAGGGAGGAAGGGATGGAGAGGATTTTTAAGAAGTAACGTTACTTTAAAATCTATAGTCACAAGGCTGAAACTTCTCTATTCACGTCTGTGCCTGTGTGTTGTTGACTTCTAGAGAGATTAGTTTGTCCTCTTGACCATATAGCTGCCAGGAATCCTTAACCATTTCCCTACCCCAGTTACACAGAGGCAGGAAGTCAAATCCTGGCATCTGTCCCCATCCCAGGACCCTGCTGAGTACAGATCACAGACTCTGAGCAGACCAAGTTGTGCCTTTCTTTATATCAGCCTACTTCTCCCAGATTCTCTGAGCAATGCTCTGTGGAAACTGAAAAGGTGATTTCCAAATCTTGTAAGCTTTTCTCTCTTCATCGAGGAGGTGCTCTGTCCCTTGCTGGATCACAGCTGTGATGGAGTCTTTGGCCTCCTGAGGTTTGCAAAACAAGGCTGAAGAGAATTTTAGCTGTCAGGTCAGAGTGCAAGACCTCAAGCTGATGACACATTTGCTGCAGCAAGGTTTCCTTCCCCTCTCACACAAATGCACATAAATTATAGCAGATATTCAGAGAGCAAGCCCAGTGCTTTACACCACCAGCAAGGCATTTGCAACTCCACCATACAAACAGGCTTTCCACAGACAAAGCCCTGACTGTGTTACGAGTTCTCCAAGACATGGTATTTGTTTCTAACTGCAGTGATTCTTAATTGGTAGTACCCTTTTTTTTTTTTAAACTTTGCTTGCTAAGCAAACTCCAGAGGCAGAAACCTAAGCTAGAAAGAAAATCTAGCAACTTGTAATTTAAAATGTCTTTTCTTGCTATCTGGAGGGATTCCAGCCTTTTAATTCCTGGGACTCTATGAGCCGTGCAAATTAACTAATTAATATTGCACCACTCTAATAAAAAAACCATTTTATATGTTGGAACCAGGCAGCCTAGATTTTCCTTCTTATTGAGAAAACTTTTCTGAATTTTTACCACCAAGGAGAAAAACTACATTATCCCAGGGCTTTGGGAAATTCATCTAGAAAGAGGCCTAATGTAGATCAGGCAAAGCAGGCGTTCTCCTGACAACGCAGGAAACAAACTCTCCTTCTCACTGTACAGTCCCAAGGACTGAATAGACATTTACCATATTATAGCTGAGGGCCACAGACATAAAGCTGTTGGTTATTCTAGAGTGGTTCTTCATGTCCTGTCTTGTCCCTATAGCCATATTTTGCCCTCGTTACCTAGACCTGGGAAACTTTCCTAACAAAATGTTATCAAAACTAGAGACATTTCTTAGAAAGTCTCAGTTTTGGTGACAAGAGTTTTCTGACAAAAACCAGTCCTGCAAGAACACTATTTGCTTTCTCTGGGTGCAAAATTACTTAGGGCCTGAGTAATGCTCAGAGGTAACTCTCATTTCCTCCTCTGAGCTATTTGCAAACATATGAAAAGTAGTTTATGGATTCTAAAAACCTCTGTGTATCATTCAGTCATTCAAAGATTTTTTGTTTTACAAATAATCAGTGGATTTGGCAAGTATTTGGGAACTAAGGCAGAGCCCGACCACAGCAGTAGGAAAGTTTTGCTACTGGCTAGAGTAGCAATTATATCAGCTTTGTGGTCACTTATTTTAGGGGGACTCACTTTTGCTCTCCCTGAGCAGGAATGTCAGGCTACCTTCAAATATTGGCCAAAAAATGTGTGCTGCATGCCTTATATTGATGATAAAAGGGGTTTTTTTTGTGTTTGTTTGGGAATCTTCTACAATCCTCTAGAGAGTAAATGCAGCCTGTCACTCTTTTTTTTTGTGCTTAATTTTAGCTTTGATTTTTGTCCTTTTAGGAAGCTGTCATTGCAAATGGTACCATTGCTTTTGAAAATTGGCGTGTGCCAGGAAGTTCAGTTTACAGGCAATTTTGGGTTTTCCATGTGCAAAATCCCTCAGAAGTATTAGACCAAGGAGCACGTCCAAAACTTGAACAAAGAGGACCTTACACATACAGGTAAGCAAAGCCCCCTGAATATGTGACATGTCGTATCAGAAGTTTTGTTAAAGTCAGAGAAAGTTCTGATGTTGACATAGGACTAGTTGATGCTTCCTGAGTCATTAAGCTCAATACCCAGCTATGACTGGCACATTTCTTATGAAGTTGCTTTCCTAAAATGATAAGATATTTATTTCTTGATATCTTTGGGGATTCATATTGTATTTGCAAGCTGGTTTTGCATTGCAGCATCTACAGCTGAGGTGCTTTGATGCCTAAAAGACTATTTATTTCTCACTGGAAATAGAGAACTCTTTGTTTATAGAGCAGCTGGGAAGACATAGGAAATGGTTACACAGGAATCAGGAAACTAATCACTTAAGAAATACCACAGAAGGTGAATTCCTGCCAAACAGAAGTGTTTTACTCTGGTGGTGGTGATTGTGCCTATTTTCTTAGGGACATATCTCTGCTAGAAGCCTAGATGATACCATGTAAGAAATGATGGCTATAGCTGTTCTGACTGCTGCGGTCATGTTCACGTGGGACATTGGGTGTCCCTGAATCACTGTGACACTGGGTGTCTCTCTCTCTCTCTCTCAATCTCCCTTTAAATATTTAATTATTTATTAAATATTTAATTATTTATTGGCCTTGAAAATGCAAATGTCCCCACAATTCTGTTGGGAAACTTTGTTTTAGGTCATTTGTTTCGTTAGAAGTAATATTAATTAGAAAAAAAATCTCCCAACTTCCAGGTAGGTGCTCTGCACATTAGGCTATTAATTAAAATGACATGCACAGAAACCAATCTTGAGAAGCCAAGATCCAGCTGCTTTGGGGGTAAGGCCCACCTGCACTGGCTACATCTGTACCATGGGGAAATACTCTCCGAACCTTTTGGTCCCCCTATGCCCAGGCTGGAAGATCTGATGGAGTACCCTCAAGATCCCTTCTGGGACGGAGCTGGGACAAGGTTTGTGGACCCACAGCATAGGCTAAGCCATATGATGCCACAGAGGGGTCAGCCAGAGGATGGGGACTTGAAGAGTTGAGCTAAAACTAGAACTGCAGCGGCTCAGAGATCTGTATCTTAGGGATCTGCTGACAAGGTATTCTTGAGAGGCTTATGAGAATCTCAGTGGAGCTGAAAGACAGCTTATAAATCTCCATATGCATATAAAATGTTATCAGAGTGACTCCTATTACGGATTTAACCTGTAATCTGTTTTGTTGCGACACAGGCCTATCAAATCGAAACTTAAGAGTGTTTATTAATCATTCTAAGTCATCCCCTTCCAATTACATGCAAGCACGAGAAAGCTTAGACAAAAATGTGACAAAACATAATTAATTTAAAACGAAATATAAAAAGATACAAGGTCCATAAAATAAATAAGGTCCATGAAATAAAATAAAAAAGAAATATTTGTTTTCATTTTAGTATCAAGAAAAAAATTCCATTAGGCACTAAGGAAATATTTCCAAATGAAAAATATTTTGTAGAAAATGGAATTTTTACATATACTCACATTAAAATTTTAGAATCCTTTCAGTGGTTATAAAATGTTCAACATTCATCTACAAAAATGTTCATCAACTTTTCAAAAAACTTCAGTCAGCATGGTTATGTGTTGTCTTGAAAGTCAAATGTTAAAAATATTCTATGTTTTTATTTTGTATTTCAAGGGTGCGATATTTACCCAAAGAAAATATCACGGAAAACTCTGATGGCACAATATCCTACATGTTGCCTAACATTGCTCGTTTTGAACCTGATATGTCTGTTGGGACAGAAAATGATACCATCACGTGCCTCAACCTTGCTGTTGTTGTAAGTAAAGAAACAAAACCACAATGTCCACATTCAAATGTTGAGATACTGGAGGAAATAGGGGAGAAGTTAGCATTAGTAATACTGAAACTGCCACAGGATAGGTTTTCTCTCTATGAACTCAGATGACATCAGTGTCAGCTAAGGATAGCTGTATTACTGTGTTTAAAAAAAAAAAAAAAAATCTGAGTACATTAGATATATATATATTAAGGTTTCCTTATATTCCCAGGGTAATCCTAACGGTAAATGAAAATTGACTTGTTCCTGTCTGTTACGGAGGCACACACAATCAAATCCTACAGGTGTTCAAGCTCAGATTTATTCTTCAGTAGAAAAGTTAGTTAGAACTCTGGTAACCATAGTGAACTATAGGTTCAATGACATAAGGGGAATTAGTACTACACAGCTGACTTAAGAATCCTTGAGATTTAAAAGTGATGACTCAAAATGCGCATATCACTCACCTAAAAGATGAGGGCTCTCTCCCTTGAGGAGTTACCTCGGGCGGTGCCCCGACCCAAGGGGGAGTCCCCGACTGCAGACCCGCTGCTCTGAGGAGGACTGATTCCAACGTGTCCTCCGGTGGGACCCCGTTTATACCCTTGTCGAATCTGATCTGTGGTCATTTTAATCCCTATTGGCCAAGAAGGTCACCTCAGTGTACCTGGCATGTCTCGGTTGGCCTGTTCAATTTTCAACCTGTGGCCTCTAGGGTTTGGGATTTTTTCTCTTCTCCCTGCCTGGAGAATCTTTTCTGAGAAAGGGAGCCTATATGAAATTTTCTAGCACCCTGTCCAATTGCACCTTGAAAACTGCCAGTGATGGGGACTCTACAATGTTCCAGTCATTGACTGTTCTCACTGTAAAAAATTTCTTTCTTCTGTCAAGATGAAACCTTTCCTGGTGCAACTTGTACCCGTTGCCCCTTGTCTTCTCCATGTCACTCCTTGTGAAGAAAGAGCCTCCATCCTCTTAGTAGCTGTCCTTTAAGTACTGGAATATTGTGATGAGGTCCCTTAAGCTTTCTTTTCTCTAGGGAGAAAAGACCTAATAATTAAGAGCAAATGGCCTTATTCAGACCAGTTATATTCTGCCTATGTCCTAATTTAGGCCAGCATCTCTTTTTTGAAAAGCTGTTCTTTTTTCCTATGCCCAGAGTCCTTCATGTCACAGTATTAACGGACACGGCTCAACTCCCACACTTTGGACCACATAGCTCTTTATGGGTCTAAGCATAGGCTCATGCCTGCAAACATCTGCGTCAGGGGGGTTGAGAACAGAGGATCCAAGCTTCATTTTGCTATTCAGAAACAAACTGGTGTAAACCTAACCTCCCAGAGAGGCTCTGCCTATCTTGTTTGACAGCACTGACTTTAATCCAGTAGAGTCCACCTTTGATATCATAACCTTGTTGTCAAAATACTCACAAGGGAACTCAGACACATATTTTTCACACTTTCTTAACCCTGAGGGGATTGAACCCACATCTCTTCTGCCTCATAATCTTGTCATATCCATGCCTTCTGCTTACTCTGCATTCCAGTTCAGACAAAAGTAAAAGATTCATGTGGTTCAGGGGGGAGAAATGAGAGCAAAAGAGACTCTTCCATTGCTATCCCCACAGCACTAAGTACAAAGAGATGGCCCACTACTGGGCCTAGGCTGAGCACTTACTCTAAGAGAATCACTTGTTTTTGCACAGATTTACTTATCAAAATTATTACAATTTTCTGCTTCACCAGACAGGCCAACATAGATAATTTCTGTTTGCTTTCTACAAGCTATTCATTGTCTTTAGGGACTTGACTTTATGTTTATGCCTCTGGTAACGTTCATTACAATTATTGCTGGTAAATCTACATTGTTCTTCATTGAATTAGGAAAAGTTATCCATTATTTAGAATTCAGAAATTTCAGAAGCCGTTCAGAAAGAAGGAGTCATTTGTTGCAAATATGTATTCTTTCTAAGTAAAGAAATAATGGAGATGCAGTGCTTTATCAGTTTTATGCAGGATACAGGTGTATTGCTGCTAGCATAACAGCAAATCTAAACCACTTATCTAAGTCAGAAAGTACCAAGGCTTGTATATTTTTACTTACACATTTATAGTGTGAGTGAGTCTGAAGTATGTGACATATGGAGATGACAGAAAGAGGAAGAAAACTGAAAGTGGTACAGCGCATGTTATACAGATAGGGATTTGAGATTATTACTTGGAGACATTCAAAAGCCGTCTGGCCATGGTCCTGGGAAACTGGCTCTTGGTGGTCCTGCTCGAGCAGGGACTTTGGACCAGATGACCTCAAGAGGTCCCTTCCAACCTCAACTGTCCTGTGGTTCTGTGATTAGGGATGGTCTAGTGAACTCATGTAAGCAGTAAAGACAAATTGTCTACTTTTGTGTAAATTATGCCCAGTAATTGTTTTGTTAAGGAGTCAGTTTTAAGTAGAAACTTAACTTACAGTGAGCTGCAACTCTGGAAACTGGCTTTGCCAGAGATTTCTTGGAGTCAGTCTCTGTGTTTTTGATCCAAAGCACATGCAGAATTTTTATGCTAAACATTAATTTTATTGCTGTTGTAGGCTGCACCTTCCTTGTATACAAATACTTTTATACAACTACTACTGAACACCTGGATTAAAGCTTCTAAGTCATCCATGCTGCAGAACAGAACAGTGAAAGAGTTACTGTGGGGATACAAAGATCCCTTCTTAAGTAAGGTCCCCTTCCCCTTGGACCCAGTTCTGGGAGTCTTCTACCCGGTAAGCGAAACCAATGAGGAGGCAAAGCCTTCAGTTATCATTCTGTGAATAAAAATTAAGGCAGCTGCTGTGAGGAAAAAATAATCTGACAATGCTACAATATAGTTCAGTACTGCTAACTGTTATTCCTTCTTATTATGTCTGTTACAGTATAATGGGACATTCGACGGACTTTACAAAGTCTATACTGGGAAAGAAGATATTAAAAAAACAGCCATAATTGAAAGCTATAAAAACAAAAGGTATCATATAGTTGTATAATTAAAAACCATACATATTTTCAAGGTATGGCTTTTAAGGCTTGATTCACTAAGATATAGATAAATGGAAAATCTTCAACAACGCAAAGGAAGCTGGATCAAGTCCTGGGCTTAGCAAAATCACCTCTCTCTTTCAGCTATTAATGATTCTGTTAGGAGCTCGGATTTAAGGCAGTTATTGACTCTTTGATAGAATTAGTTACTTTTGTTTTGGATACTTAAATAGCTAGATCCCTTTTATCCAATTCTAGTGCATCATATAATTTATCTGAATAAATGAATGAACATCTCCATACTCTGACTTTTCTTATGGATCAGGCTTATACTAGAACAGTTATATTTATCAATACAGGTAATGAAATGGATTACACGGTATAACATACTACATGCAGAATGACTTTTTTTTTATTTTAAAGCAATCTTGCATACTGGGAAGGCCACTGCGATTTGGTTAATGGCACAGGTGAGCCTATTAAAGCTTTTTAAAACTTCAACACATTTCTTGATATTGCAAGGGAATAATGAGATAAAATCTTTAAAGTAATTCCCCTGGTATTTGAAATTCTGTATTCTGTATATTAAATGTCTATATAAATATGAATGTATACCTACTACTGCTATACATGCATATGTGTGTATCCGTTATAATATATATTATATGTTATTGTACATTATTTTATATATACATATATATATATACACTCTCTTCAGCTAGAGTAGATGTGGAAGAGACACAAGAAAAGAATCCAGCTCTCTGTTTCTACTAATTATCTATATAGTACAATATAACTAAGATTCTTTTCCTTTGCTATAGCAGTTGAAAAATATCTTTACATTCTAATAATGTACATTCATTTACAATGTTGAAAAATAAAATTAAATGCACCAGAACAGACAGAATAGTTTTTTTCTGAGATATGAAAAGCAATTGGGGTGACAAGGAAGAAGGCTGTCAGACAAGTGGCTTGGAGGCCACTCACAAGTGAAAAGGGATGAAGAAAAGAAGTAATTTAGTTTGGGAAGAATAAACTAGAGAAGAATATTTTTGAATTTGCTTTTGGAATGCATATGAAAACAGTTGAGTGTTTAAGATACATTTATTCAAGAGGATATTTTTCTTCTTGATGAGTGAAAGAGTCGCTGTTAGGACACCACAATCTGTTGAGCTGAGGCTGGCAGATGTCACAGTGAAAGCTTTTGCAAAGAGCAGTAGGCCTTCAGTGGGCAACTATCAAAACAAGCAGGTTTTTGTTTTGGTTTGGTTTGGTTTTTTTTCTTTTCTATGTGTCTTTACCTGGCATATATCATTTTCCTTATAACCCAGAGCACAGAGCAAGTTATTTTGAAGTATTTCAAATACATCACAAGAATCTGACTTTCCAAAAGTCTGTGAATCAAAACCAATTAGTTCCTTTTTAAAACATGCAATTAATTTTATAGGAGGCAATATTTTCTTAGGTTCTAAGACTTTCCTTCTTTCTTATGGAGCCTGAACCCTTTTTTCCCAGGGTCAGCTTTTTGTTTTTTCTTCTTCCACAGCTGACAGAATAAACATACTCAGCTAACTAGACTAAGTGCTCCAGTACAGTGAAAATGTGGAGCTTTTCCTTGTTAGCAAAGGTTATTGCACAGTTTACAAGAGCATTCAATGTGACTGCTCAGGAGGGACCATATGTTTACAGAAGCAGGAGGTTTAAAAAGTCTTGTAAGCAAGTGTGAGAATTCCTTCTTATCACGTAAGCTTTTGCACCAAAGTGCAGCATATATAGTATAAGTAAATACCTAGATAAAAATATTAAGCAGTATTCTTGTATGGGGCTTGAAATGAGTCCATGTTTGCAAACTCTCCAAGACTGCCAAGATTTAGAAATAGAGTGTGTGTCTAGGATGATCTTGGATCTTCTTTATGAAAAAGTGCTTCTGTCAGCAGTGGGCAAGTGGCAGTATGTAATTTAGCTTTTATCACTCTTGCCAACTAGATTCAAAGATACCACAGATGTTTTCAATCCCTTGGTTATGGCTGCTGACTAAGAAACTATACAGAAATTGTAGCAAGAAGTAACAAATGTACTGGTTAAAGGTTTGTTACAACAGCTCATTTGAGAAAATGGCAGAGTCCTCTTACTTAACTCGGGATGCTTGCAGTGCAGAAATATGCATCTGAACTGGCTGTCTGTGTTCTTTTTATAACAAGTAGAGAAAAAGACATTACCAAAGTGCTATTCCTCTGACCTATTTTGCATGCCTACCATGGGGTGAGATGGGTTGTGCCCTAGAAGTCCTTCCTTCTCTCCATTAGCTATAGAGAGGATCTCAGCTTACAAAGAAGAGGTCCACTTGAGCAATCTTTGGTGAAAAAAGGTTTAGCACTGGTTATAAAATAGGCAGTTTTGAAGTCTAAAACTGTGTTTCTTGTAAGAGCTGAATGCCATAACTGCAGAGGAACCAAGCACCTCTAGAAAGGTTTAGGTCTTTAGACTGCATAAACCTTGAAGCAATGGCAACAGGTATTGGGTTTCATATTAAGCAGGATTGGTTTTTGTATCCTCTGTTTTTAATGGGCTTGATCATACAGCTTCACATCTGTGAAAAAAAACCAAAACTAAACCAAAACAAAACAAAAAACCAACCACAAAACAGCTGCCATAATTTGGCTTACTTTCAAAACCAATTCAATGTTATCTGTGGAGTGCCTGTCACTGTGCAATAACTTAGATAAATATTTTCCCCATAAATGACTCATTTTGTTTCTCTTTTCACAGCTTTATAGGAAAGTAACAGCTGAGTATTGAGCTAGAAAATAAATCATGTCTTCTAAGTGGAATTGCTTTGAACCTCTTATTTTATTTTATTCGCAGATGGGGCATCGTTCCCACCATTTGTTAAGAAGGATCAGATACTGCGCTTCTTCTCCTCTGACATTTGCAGGTAGGCTGGTCCCTTCCTGATGTGCGTACACGCCTGCACGTGCCACCCAAATGCTCTTTCAGTTCAGAGGGTGGCTGCAGTGGCTCTGCTTGGGCTTAGGTCCCCGAGGCAGTTCAACAAAAACGTTTCACCTAAACACAAATAAATTTGTGAGCTGTGCTCGTGATTCAGAACCTGATTCTACCACTTTTATTTATGCCAAGTAGCAAGCTATTTATGATGTATTTTATTTCAGCCAGTTACAGATGTATAATTCAGGAATATCTGACACTGTTGTGAGCTGTTACAGATCTATGAAAGACATTGAGGGCCACAGGGTTCAAAGCCTTGAACTTCTAAGATCAAGACGCAGGCTATAACCTGCCTTATTTGGTCTGAGAAGGCAATAGGTACGTTTGGCATTTCTGCAGAACATCATTTATGCAGATCTGGATCTACTGTCATCCACTAGATACTCAAAATTGTTTTCTCACAGGATATTTTTACATATTTTATTTTTATCTATTTACAAACAAACAAACCTGCTTAATACATCCCATACTGATGGCTTTTCAGCCTGCTGCTTCTGCTGTGGCTAGCCAGTGTCCCCAAGTTCTCCAGTGGGATCGCTGAAAGCAATGGTAAAAGATTTAAAGTGCATCACAGTGTATTTACTTTGGGAGGTTCGACCCCTTTGTCCATTTTGCTGCCTGGAAACAGCTGGTTCCTTTTAACTAGGTTTGAAGTGGGCCATTTGCTTTGCAGAAAGTTTTTTTTTAAAGGTTGGTGTTTTTATAAGAAGTTAGAGGGTTTTTTTGGTGAAGCTTTCCAAACTGGAAAGCATTTCACAATCATTTCACATTTTTCATGGAAAAGGGGATTCTTTGCAGAGGAGAAATGATAAAATTCTTTGGATTGATTGCACACAGTTTGAGAGATCCCTCTGACCATTTATTTCTTGCAATTAATGAACAATGAGGACAGTAACAATTGCTCAAAGGTCATGCTGAAACGGAGTCATGGAAAATGGTTCTGTCCTTGTTGCAAAACCCAGAACCCTTCTTTTGTTTGGCTGCAATACAAAGTGTTGCTGCCCTGGTTACATTACTGTGTAACAACCACATCTCTGTATCAGTTGATAACGTATCAGCAAAAAGAAGCTTAAGTGGTATTCTGATTCGTATGCAGTGGAATAAGGTTATATGCAGAATGTTGCCTGCATCATAAAGCTTAGATTAGTATTATCAGGTCAGCAAAAATCTGTAGCAGAGCTGATTTATATTGATAAGTATCTCTACTATAGTCCAAAAACTTTCAAAATTTCATAATAACAGTGGGTATCGAAGTGCGTAGGAAAAGAGCTCTTAATTAATTTTTTAGTTTTGTGTATATTGTTTATTAGTAGTATTTTTGTCTGTCTTTTTTGTGTATTGCTGTGCTCACCTCTGAGCTTGCACAACCTTTTGTGAAAGTGTGGAATGTTCTCTGTCACACAGGAACACCCCTACAAACTGCTGAAGTGTGAAGGGAGCCTGGACATCAGCTCCCTGGAGTACTTGTTTCTTTTAAGAGAGAGAGATGCTTGGGGGAATAATCTTAAGGAGTATTGCCATGAATTCAGAGTTTTAATCCAAATGCCTGAAGCATGTTTCTCCTCTTTTATATTCAGATCAATCTATGGAGTTTTCCAGAGCAAGCAGGACGTGAAAGGAATCTCACTCTATCGTTTCGCAGTTCCTCGTGAAGCATTTGCATCACCTGCTGAAGTCAGAGATAATTATTGCTTCTGTAGAGATGAAGTCATATCAAAGAACTGCACAATAGCTGGAGTCCTAGACATTAGCACCTGCAAAGCAGGTATAGTAGTGACATGGTACTACCAAAGGAGCCATTTAACTGTGGAGAAAGCACGTGTCCTGTAGCTGAGGTGGTACGCTAAGATCCAGGATGTTCATGTTTGTCTGAATTCTTCCACAGATTGCCTGTGAGACCTTTCACATTTCTGCAGCCTTATTTCCCAAAATGAGGGCTATAATATTTCTGTATTCTGCATAGTGCTCTGCAAAATAGATTGTATACTGAAACTGCGGGAATGCATGTATAGAACGGAAAGGAGGGGAAACTGTATAAAAGCCAGAGATAGTCACGGTCTTTGTATTTGTGATAATTCACACACTCCGTGTGTATGTGTACAACTATACGCATGCAGAGACTGTCAGACACTACCAGCTTAATTTAGCATCAGTATAATAAAATAAATATATACAGAGTCTGTGTTTGGTGCAGAGTGGACAGCATGGGTTCCCTTCAGGCTTGCTTTCTACTAAGACAAGATCATGAAGCTGGAGGGAAAGACTGACAGTCAGATCCTCACCTCAGCATGAAACTGGAAGCACTGCCAGCTCCACAGTGTAGACACAGACAAGCAGGATTTGTAACGACAATTTGTTTCACCATGCAAATTTTCCTCACGACAGTAGAATCACAGAAACGCTCAAATTTTTTTTTTTTTGGGGGGGGGGGGGGGGGGCGACTATTAACATTTTTATCAGGATTGTGTGTCTATAGAAAAAACTATGTTTGCATGGAAAATGGTCTCAGAAGGTGAGCACTGAAACAAGGCTTAATGATTCAAGTGAGTTTGTTTTTTTCAAATAGGAAGACCAGTATTTATCTCTCTTCCGCATTTTCTTCATGCAAGTGATTCTGTATTGCATGATGTTGAAGGCCTGAGCCCAAATGAGAAGGAGCACGAGACGTTTCTAGATGTAGAGCCTGTAAGTACAAATATTTAATAATTGTAACTCAGTAAACTTGCAATGTTTAAATTTAATTGTAGTAGAGTAGGCCTTTTACCAGGGGGATGAGCAGAAGATACAATATATCCATATCTGCTTTTGCAAGATCTGCTCAAAAAAGTGTTATGGTTTTAGCAGGGGAAATTTAGAGCAGAACTTTTTCTCATTCTGACCTTCAAAGTCTGGAAAATAAGTTTTGATTTTCTTATTGGGAATGTAAGATTAAATAGATTCTGCAAACTTTGAAGTATGCTATAGCTTTTCTATGACCTTTAAGTACTTTCAGAAAATTCTTTCCTATGAAAGTTCTTCTGTTCCCTCTATACTTAATTTTTTTCATTTTCCATTGCTAGCCATTATTGTATAATTACTATCTCAATTGAAATTAAATAATATAGATCAGTTTATTTCCAAGAAAATTTCTAGAAGTCTGAACAGACTACTCTAGAACAGACCTAATATAGTCTTTGTGACTCGAATTATGCAACAGAGATTGCAAACTGAATGAATTTTTGACAGCTCTGATTTTGATTGCTTTGCTTCCAATTTTACCTCTACTTCTGTTCAAGTGGTTCGGATTCTTAACTTTAAGTGTATTTACCAAAGTTTTCTGAATTGTGTGATGAATTCTAATGTTCCAAGATTTTATTGTGCTCTGAATTTGGGTAAAAAGTTAAAATTCAGGATTTCTTACTAACTAAAATATTTTCAGGCATATAATTTGATAGTTAAGCTATGTAACTTCAATGAGGAGATCGATAGTTGTTTCACCTTATTTGGAATAGAGACGTCAACCAGAATTTCCTAAATCTGATATGAAATTTTCAAGAATCACACCCTGTCTTATTTTTGTGGAGGACAGAGGAGAAAAGAAGGAGATGAAGAAAAGATCTGATCTTTGTTTTGATAAGTTTGTTCTAATAGGAAATGTTTGGTTTTGGCGCTACGCAAATTAAATATCCTTCTTGTTGAAAAAGAAAATTTAGCTAATTTGTGGTGGAAAAAAAAACCCAAACATATTTTTATATAAAACATTTCATGACTGTTTTAGAATTTTTAATCTTTTTTTTACCTCCAATTTTAATTGCAAATTACAAAAGTAACTATGGTAAAGCCACAAAATCAGAACTTCTATGAGAAATTAGAGACTCTTAGAAACAATAAAACTTCATAAAAATGGAATCTTTAAAAACATAAGGATAAGATAATACCAGAGTGCTTTTTGACACAGTCCATATTCTAGGCTTAGGTATCCAATTCAAAAATCTAAATTAATGTGGGATTTTTTTTCCTGGTTTTAGATCACTGGTTTTACACTACAGTTTGCGAAAAGGCTGCAAGTAAACCTCCTTGTGAAGCCTACACCAAAAATTGAGTAAGTACTACTTCATTATTTTGTTTTTAAAGACTTTTTTCAAGAGGCCTGATTGGTCTATGAGAGTGTCAGAAATGGCTGGGAAAAGAAGGAATAAAAATACTTTCCCAAAGCTTTTTCATTTTTCTTGCAAAAATTTCAGTCATGACTTTTCAAAAAACACAAATTTCAGCCAAAGAGCAAGCCTTCTTGAGTAACGCACTGCCCAAGTATTTTAGCACACATTTGATTTCCCCACAGAAGCTTACAAGGCAACATTATTATGTTATTCTTAAGAACAACATTCTTGCAAAACCCAAGTGGGGACCATGAGGATGAACTAGAAGGCAAAATGTATTTTCTGTAATAAATCCAATGAGAGAGAGAATTTATGTGTGCTCTATCACTACATGGATTTCATACCAAGGATTGACCAGCCTCCAGCTGTTTCTTTCTCTTCATTGGCCCAAATGTACATGTACAGACATGCATTTGGGCATCCTGTACATCTGGCAGCTGAACACCACGCAGATCTTCAGACCCTCCCACCAACACCTAGCTATGTCCAGCCTTTCTTTCTTTTTTCTGACTACCCACATATGGAAGACTAGACAGAAAGAGATGGTTCCCGATATGTAAAATGGCTGTAGGCTTACTTTTTTTTAGTCCAAAACTATACTAAAAATATACACCTGGAAGGTAGAAATGTAGTTAGAGGAGAATAAAAATGTTTAAGCAGAGACTGGGCTTATGCAACAAACTAAAGGTAACATGCTGTACTTATTTTCTCATTTCAGAGCTTTATCAAAAGTTCAAAAACCTTATATTTTTCCTCTTCTTTGGCTAAATGAGGTTAGTATATTTTCTGTCATTTAATCTTCACTGTTTAAAAAAAAAAAAAAAGAAGAAAAGAAATGACCTAGCTTTTTCAGTCTTGGTGCCCTGAAATTGGGCAATTAAACTCATGCCGTGATTTGCATGTATATATTCAGCAAGTGAGGGCTTGCATACTTATCTTTCACTGATATTTTTCTTGCACTGTTTCAGTCTGCTGTTATTGGGGATGCGAAAGCAGAAATGTTCAGAAATAAAGTCACTGGTCGGGTCCAGATGCTGAGTGTGCTGCAGATGGTGTTAATCATCACAGGTTCTGTGCTGTTCCTTGCATTCATGGGTTCCTATTTCATCTGCAGATCCAAGAAATTAAAATAAGTAAGTAAGCACTAACAGCTCAGTCCTCAGCACTTTTCCTCAGGGTTTCAAGAAGTTCAGAATCATTACCTATTTAGCTGTTCTTATTTTTTAAGTGCTAGTAAATTCAGCAGTTGTTCTGTGCGAAATCATCCAGATAATTTAGCTAATGTTTTCAAATTCTCTTCCCAGCCTTAATCTTTCAGGATTCTCTTAACACACTCAGGAGAGGGTATTGGGAATTATATCAGAAGACCAACATTTTTTTATTCCAAAACACAACACAATTGTTGTTGAGTTTATGAAAATAGACATTTTATCCAAGACTGCTAAACTGTTTAGAAGTGCCCTCTAGTACTTCTCTGGGACTGAGGCCACACAACTGCAGATTCCTGTGCTCTTCCAGGACATACCCCTGACTGAGGGGTTTCAGAAAACCCCCTGTAAAAGACATTTTTTATTGAGTATTGGATAGGGTTTCTCACTTCTTTCTCTCAGTCGTGCATCACTGTCATGTTAGTCTAAACATCTCCTGAACATACCTAGCCCACTAAGACTAAATATACTCCCATCATGGGTAGAATAACCAAGTGGTGAATTAATGCACTGACATCTAGGGAAACAAACACATTTTTGGAGTGATTTAAAACAAGTGAAGAGATGTGAATGTTATGGTGAAAAGTATGCTGTAGTAAGGAGACATTTTTAAGACAAAGACTTACCTCATCGCATGCTGCATTCTGATTTTATTTCACTACAGGTAACAGAAGACTTCAGAGGTAGTCAATGTTTAATTGACATTTCAGCCAAGCAGCATGTTACAATTCAGAGACAAAAGGTATGATTCAAGGCACAGTCAGTCCACATGCTATGGAATTCAACGTGCTTTTCCATTTTGAGAAGACCAACTCACTAACCCAAATAAGCTGATGTTTCCAAAGGTCCGCGCTTCTGACATCAATAACGAGACCACCATGGAAACTATGCTTTCAAATAACTTTGATTATTTGAACCTTGTTACAAATTTTAACTGACATTCAAGCAGACTGAAGCTGAGGTGCAGTTGGATTTTAGTCCACCTTCTGCCATTTAAGCAACTTGCTACTTTTTTTTCTTCTGGGATTTGCAAGACAAATGAAAGCAGTTTGCTGATGTTCTGTCTCTGAGCACAGGCTGGGAATGACAACACCTTTGAGCTCATGCTGTGCTCTAGATGCTCTCATTGCAACGTTTCTTTCTGTTCCTTCAAGGAATGGAAGCTGCTGCAATAGAACTGCTCTCTGTCCTCTATTCAGGGATGTGAATTGCGTTGAATGTGAAGTTTAATATGTAAGGTTACTAACTGTAATACATGAAGTTAATAAAAGACTTACTAAAATATGTTGTTTATACATTTTATATGGAGATGGCTCATAGACACACCACAATCATTCGTATGTTGATGTTGTTCATCAACATTTGGCTCCACAGCTGTTTAGTAATCTGAACCACTCCCTAACTCCCAACCTGCTCCACTGCTCCTTCTGTTGCCTCCCGTGTGCTTTTCTTTCTGGCTCTTGCTTGAACACCAGCCTCTGCTCTGCCCTAACCCTGCTTCGCCCAAGTCCTCCCTTAGAGAACGATCTGATATGTCGCCTTAAGGGTCAAGAGAAAATATCCCAGAATGCTCCAGACACAGGAAAGACTAAGATAATGGTTTTGATCAAACATCAGAGGGTTCCACTTCCTTGCTATAGAAGAACATAAATTAAAACAGGTAGCCCCAATTCTTTACTGATAAACTGTCTGCCACAAGGAAATTAGTGCAACTGTTTGTTAAATGAGGTGCACCGGTCTGTAGACAGGTAGCAAACACTGCCATCTGCGTAAATGGTTTACTTTTTCATTTAATCTGAATGCCATATCTTAGAAATGAGAGTCAAAGGGGCAGATACTGAGTGTTGTGGGGTCTCTTCCCATGGACTCACTGAATTCTGAATGAGAGCCTAAGTTCAGCTCTTTATAAGATTTCTTCTTGGATATTTTGTCCCCTTAAATAAGAGTTGCAAGGAAAAAGGAAAATCAAACATGGCCAGCCTCTCATAGCCTGGTGTTTGGAAATAATGCTACAATGGACTTTAAACCAGAAAGGTTTGTGTTGCTAGTAAAGGACAATATCTTTGGCCAGGTGTCTTTAGTAAGGTGTTTTCACCCTTTGGAAATAAAGCGAAAACCCCAACAGACTACAATGCTGTTGTTTTAATCCCATGTTCCTTGTGGACAAAGTTATGTAGCTATAAGCAGGCTGATGAATCACAGAAATTCCAAGAGATTATTCCTGAAGATGAGGTCTATGTGGTACATGGCTACACTCTCTTTTTTCAGCCGTGATGGAAATGCAAAGTAACAGGGCAGGAGATGTGAATGAAGCATGACACTCACTTCGAGAGCCTGTGCATTTGATTACTTATGGTGCTTGCCAGTCAATGAAAAACAAGACCTTTCTCTCATCTCTACATTAATGCTGGTGTCATATGCGATGCTCTGTTCCCATATTAGTTTGGGGACAGTTTGACACAACTGAAGGCATCCCTAGAGTCCTATGGACTGGTCAAAAAAGTATGAGAACAGCTAAAGTCATTAAGTCACCTTCTCCTATGAAACAAGCACAGCTCTGCTGTGGTTCAAGATCTGACACCAAGTTTTTATAATAAAACTAGTCTTTCGTGCCAGAATCTAATGGTGAGATCTTTTCACAAAAGGAACAGCAATGCTCCTGTCATTTTTGATACACTAGCATTTCAGCTTCATTTTCTGTGGCTTCAAGCTAATTGTCAGCAAGTTTGCATTTGCTCTGCTAGTGTTGTTTAGTGCTCTGTGGTGATCCAGCAAGTCAGGCCATGATTTTAAATGTCTCAGGGCCCAATTCTGCATGCACAAAATTACATTTGTTCATATGTATAATCTCATTGATCTCGATGCAGGTTTGGACTTTTAAACTATGTTCAGCACCTAGATTGCACTTGAATTATAATTAGTAGTTATTTTGTCCAAAGCATCAGTTACAGTTATTGTTAATTCATGTTATTAAGGCTAATGTTAAGTATTTACATTTGTTCAAACAGTGCAGGATAAACATTTATTAGAAATGTTAATGAACTCAATACAAATAAAATAAAGCTCAAACTCTTCTTTCTGAGATCCTTATGTCTAATTGTAAATAAAATCTTCCGTGTTGAATAATTAAGTTCTTGTGTTTCTTTTCTTGGTATTTCGGATGTATTTTCTTTTCCTAGAAATTAATTTTATAAATTGATGAATAAGCGAGCTTTTGGCTAACCTTGTTATGTCATTGTACTCTGTCACATCACAGCTGCTTAGAAGTGCATGTCACCTTTCGTGTTGCCACTTGATATATTATGAATACCAGTGACATACAACATTGATGCTCTGGGTTACAAAAAGCAGGAGACTTTGTGGGCAAAGCTGAGCACCGGCATGTCTAAACTGAAGCAATTCTAAAACAATCCTAGGAAACCAAGCTCAGAGAGAGACCGCTTTCGACTCCCTTGAGCTGGAGGTGTTGGCAGCATGGTAGCAGCACATTACAACAGCCTTCGCTGGCTCTGCTGGCCCAGCAGGTCGGGTGGGAGGCAAGCCTGGCTACGTTCATGCCTCACATTCCCCACCCTCCCCAGGTCCTTACGGGTAAAAATCACTAGTGAAAATCAGATCTAACCCAAGATCTAACAGCCCATATATTTACACCCCAGAGCTGGTGTGCCAGCTCTTGATGTCTAACTGTAATTATACTTTCAAAGCCTTTCTTAAAACCTGTTCTTCCCACCTAGCCTACCAGTGTCTGTTGAGGTAATGTAAACATGCTACTACACCCTGAAAAAGAAAGAAAATTGATGTTTTCTCTGTTCTTTTAACTGTGAGACTAGGCAAGGACTTGTTTTATTCACGGGTGTACACATCAACAGTATTTAAAAAAAAAAATAAAGTTAATAACTAATAAAATATGCTTACAGCTTTTTCAGTAGCCATATAAAACACAGAACCAAAGAGGCAAATGACTCACACTTACCAAATGCAAACTGCATTTATAAATAGATGCTATTCGTTTTCTATTCTCTGTCCCCTCTCTGCATACCAGATATCCCTGAGGCTCTGTGGTCTCACCCTCTCCCAGCAGTACCCAAAGGAGCCAGGGAATTAAGGTCAGGCTGGGACCTTTCTCAGCTCTACTGTGTAAGAAAAGAAACCAAATGCTTTGCAGTAGGCGCCACCCAAAGGGCATACAGTTTTTCACAAGTTCTCCTGCTTCATTTCAGCATAGGCAGTCAAAAATAATGCTGGCTGAAATTCCTTGTTGCTCCCTCTGCCAGCTGACATTACCAGAAATAATTACATCGCTTTAAAAGCAGTGTGAGAAAAAACACATCCTAAGTGTCAGCTGAATGACAGATTGTCGGATGCAGCACTAAGACAGAAATTTTGCTGCCCATTAATAGTCTGGAGTGTTTTGCTAAGGCCAAGGTTTCCCCTGAGTTCTGTGAATCAGTGTTTTAAGAAATATGTGCTTGGTATAACCAGACACACCCATATTTTTCAGGAGAGCATCACTTGTGTAACACCAAGGATTTTTGGACAAATCAGGACTTACATATAGCCATGTGTGTGCTCTTTTCTGTGACTTAGGTTTTTGGATGAACCTTAGAAACATTTGCAATTTCAGCCCCACTAGAAAATTTGTGCGTAGGACTGGGAAAGTCGCATTTTTGCCCTTACGTTTTCCTCATAATTTTTCCCAATGGAAAGCCTACATATGTGAATACTTCTAAAGGTAAATGTCTCCACTGATACTTTCTTTCATGATAGGAGCTAAAACATGACTGAGACCTCAAACCAGCAGCGGAAGGTAAAAGCCTGCTAGAGGTGCAGGTGCTTTTGAGTACTGACATATAAATTCAAGCATTTCCTGTGCTTTTACCACAAATGTGGAAGCATATCCTTCTCTGTGCACTCACTCTACAGGTGTAACTGTTTATCTTTGCACTGGTCAAACACTGGGTCCGCTTTGCGAAATCAAGAGCATGCAGTACAATTAATGCGTGCACGCACACACATACATTGACTGTCATGTGGCAGCAGCTGCATTTTATTCTGCAGTCTTGACAACCTCAGCCTGGTTGTCTCAGTCAGGATAAACTGAAGAACACTGTTGACATTCATGGACTCACATTGACAGAAAACAAGGACAACAGGGGAACCAGGATCCTCTAATTATTTCTATTTTTCCTATAAGCAATGGGAAAAAGCACTAAGAAAGAACTTCTGGCAAAGCATATACTTTAGTTCAATGACAAGTCAGTGCAGTTAAGAGGTTAATTCAGAAAATCTATTCCAGCCACCATCTCATCTTCCAGGGACCAGACAGAGACTTCCCTGAGCACCCAGGAGCATCACCCACTTTGCTGAATGGATGTACATACGTGTCTCCTGCGTAAGATCATTTGGCACTTAGTACAGTCCTGAAGGAGCCATATCTGATAGACATACACAATGTTTCTAGCAGTAAAAATAAGTTAATGACTAGAGGTATCAGCCAGAATGTGGAATATGTGGGTTCCAAAAGCTCCTATTTTTATGTGAATCCATTTAGATTACACTAATTCAGATGAAGAGGGTATGCTATGATTCAGGTTAGTTCTCCAAATGAGGCTAAAGTCCTAGAGGAAGATGATTGCTAATCCACAAAAATGAAGAGGATCTTGGGTCTACTTTGGATACTGGTTGAGAGAGAGAGAGAGGACTTTTTTTATGCTGGTTTTAATTCTTAGTGGGTTAAAACTGGAAGCATTCTACAAATTCAAGGACCATAAATTCTTGATCTCCCTTTCTAGCCAGGTGCAAGAACTATAACACAAGAGCTAAATGCATCTTCTCCTTAAGGAAGGAGAAAGATGGAACACTTTTTGGAGTTCAGATGATGTATTTCTTAGCACACCAGCTTTTATGAATCCAGATGAGAGCCAAATTTTACCCTGTGTTTCACCTGAATTCCCTCCTGGGGCCAAGCACCCCTTAGGCATTGCAGCACCAACTATCAAAACATTTAAGTACTTCTGTTTAATGCTGTTTTGACCCCAAAGGAGCTGCTCTGTCTGGAATACCTGAGTGAAGAGGCTGGACGTCCCTGAAGTCTGGCCAAGTTTTACACAAAGATGAAGAAAGGCAAGTCTGCACAGATGGTTTACCATGGCAATGCCTCATACCCCTGTGGAAAACTTTCAAGAGTGCATTTAGCTCAAAGTCATCTGCTAAGAGTGTCAGTCCTGCAATCTGGACTTCACGGCTTCATGAACAGGAGAGTGGTCAGTGGCCCTGGCTGCAGTGGTGGAGGGCAGATCACACTGCATCAAAGCCTACCAGATAGCAGTTGATAGTGGTTCTTCAGTAGTATCTGATATCTGTTTATTCACTAATAGCTGAAAATTGAATTGAAAATTCTCACATTTGACTGAGACAGAACAAGTCAAGCAGATGAGTTTAAATCAGTCGTGGTGGTACTACCTTAAACTAATACATTTGACGGCGTTTCAACCTCTCTGATGTAGCACAAATGGGAGACAGGTTAAGCAACTATCTCTGATCAGTCAGATCTGAGCTGAGACCTGTTAAATGGTTTTATGAATGTTTAAATCTACGACAAGTGGTTAGATTCACCTATTTGGTCTTCATCTGAAAGAGACCAGAAGTTCTCACTATTGCACAAAGGATGATGAAATAGGTTTACAGGCACAAAGATTTATTTCTGGGGTCCATAACTCATGGTATACAGCAACTGTAACAGTAACTCTTCCATTTGGGCAAAACAAAATCCAAAATCCAAATATACAAGGGAAGAATGGGGAAAGAGAGAAGGGAAAAAAAAGGGGGAATGTGCTCCCAAGTGGCCAACCCCGATGAGAAGTGATAGGGGTCCCTCCAGATGAGCATCCTCTTCAGGGCATCCTGTCCAGTGAAGCACTGACTGCAAATACCATTTTCAAAGTAACTGCAGTTACATCATGATCTTGTCATTGCTTTCCCTCCCTCATCGTGCTAATAAGGTTGATGGACACATGCTTCATTCTGGAACAGATTTTGCAGCTCTATTTGGCTGCTGAGCCTTGTGTGTGTACATTACTGGGAAATGTTAATTGTCTGTCTGAAAAACTCTTATCTACCATGCTCTACTTGCTTACTAATATATGTTTTTAAAGTAAAAACTATGAAGCAGGGAGTGAAATGTAGAGGGAGGAAGGAAGGGCAACTCACATGGCGATGGCAATGACTTTTGACAAAACCTAACTGAACAGCCATAACAGCAATTTTTGAGTGCCTTCGTGCAGGGCAATGATGAAAAGAGCACTCTGGAAGACCAGGACAGGGAGAACAGCTGCAGACGCAGGTGGGGGTGTGCAGGTGGATGGCTGTCAAGTGAAAGGCAGGCTGCAGTGCTCCACAAGAAGCACTACAAGGTTGAACACAGCAGGCCCTGGGCATTGCACAGGTTGGGGCACCAGGGACATCATATCACTAGTGAGTTTGTTGCTCACCAGCCT
This sequence comes from Haliaeetus leucocephalus, assembly GCF_000737465.1. Classification (NCBI taxonomy): domain Eukaryota; kingdom Metazoa; phylum Chordata; class Aves; order Accipitriformes; family Accipitridae; genus Haliaeetus; species Haliaeetus leucocephalus. Next base: position 8,970,440 of record NW_010973187.1, read on the forward strand.
CCCAACTGTTTACTGCTGATGCCTTACCAAGTGTGGGTGTGTGCTGTACACACGTGCAAGCAATCCAGGGAAAGCAGGAATGCTGTGAACAGTCTCAGTTGCCTAACTATATAAATACAATATATCTCAGGACACCTAATTTTTTTATTAGCAGCTAGTTTAGGAAGGCTGAATCTCCCATAGAGTCCTTATCATACCACTTACCCCTCACATATATCTCAAATATCCAGAGTGTGTCATGTGAGAAGTCTTGCTAGATCATTTTATAATCTCTTTCCATAGTTGCCTTTTTCAGGACTGGGCTCATTAACACAGTTGCTGGGCCAAAAACAAAGCAGAAAGTGAGGTCATGAGTACAGGAGGCCACAAAATTCACGTAGGAGGTTAGTCACCAAGACTTTTTGGCTAGCTTTGGCAGAGTCCCTCTGAGACAGCTGGCTTTTGCATACCCCCATCTCAGGTAGCCAATCCTCCCTTGCTGAGCAGCCAGGTTATGTTATTCATAAATATGGGACCAGGTACTTAAAACTTAAATCCTTTGCTGTTTTTGCTTCACACCTAAGGCCTTTTATGGAACCTCCCCTAAATATCTTTGTAGACAGAAGAGAGAAATAAATGAAAAGAATACCCAGCTAAATAATTCAGGAGCAGATTTCTGTTAACTTCTCTTACTGATCTCTTCTAAGTTTTTTTTTACAGCCACTTCTTGGATGTGTTTAGGAAGAAATGCTCTCTTGCAGCTTGAAACCCTGAATGGCATATTGTCGTGCTTTAACCCCAGCCGGCAACTAACCCCCACACAGCTGCTCCCTCACTCGTCCCTGGTGGGATGGGGGAGAGAATCTGAAGAGTAAAAGTGAGAAAACTCGTGGGCTGAGATAAAGACAGTTTAATAGGGAAAGCAAAAGCTGCACACACAAGCAAAGCAAACCAAGGAATTCATTCGCCACTTCCCATGGGCAGGCAGGTGCTCAGCCATCTCCAGGACAGCAGGGCTCCATCACGCCTAACGGCGACTTGGGAAGACAAACACCATCACTCTTAATGTCCCCCCTTCCTCCTTCTTCCCCCCACTTTATATGCTGAGCACGACGTCCTATGGTCTGGAATACCCCTCTGGTCAGTTGGGGTCAGCTGTCCCGGCTGTGTCCCCTCCCAACTCCTTGTGCCCCCCCAGCCTCCTCGCTGGTGGGGTGGGGTGAGGAGCAGAAAAGCCCTTGGCTCTGGGTAAGCCCTGCTCAGCAGTAACGAACACACCCCTGTGTTATCAACATTCTTCTTATACTAAATCCAAAACACAACACTGTACCAGCTACTGTGAAGAAAATTAACTCTACCCCAGCCAAAACCAGGACACATGTTTAGATATAAAAATGCTTATTTCACAGTTTTGACAATATTAAATTTTTTGGTCCACATGCATCCACGCAGCAAAACTTGGAAATGCAACACACCTGCTAGAAGTGGCAGAGATCAATGCTTTACAACTCATTGAGTCACTGTTTGCAGTGTAGGAGTAATGTGCAAACCATGGAGCAATCCCAAAGGCAAACAGTGAATAATTTTGAATGGGAAATGAGACTTAAGGTATTTGCATTCTATTTGCAAGCAAATACTGAGCTGAAAGAGGAAACACTGTGCAAGGCTCACCTGCAGATTGTCTTTTCTGTATTTACAGGGAGAGGGTACACAGGGCTTTTCCCTGGGTTTTCCGACATCCAGGAAAGGAAACTGGAAGGGCTGAGAGTTTCAAATTTCTCGTGCTGTTCCCTCACAACACTGATTCTCGCTCCTTTAGAAAAAGAAGGAATGAGACTAGAGATTCCTCTTAAGAATTTCCTGCTGCCATTACATGATGACCTTGCAATCGAACATTTCTAAAAACCGTCCTTACTTTCAGACGCGTTTGCTGCTGCGGAGCAGTTTCTGGGCTGTGCACTAGATGGCAATGCGACATCTGGGCTGACCCTCCCCAGTTCTCCCAGTGTCCGTCCTGTCCAGAGCGGCTCACCCCGCTCCGGGGCTGGGTGGATACTTTTGGCCGTGGTGAGACTTCAGCTGAGGGCCCTTTTTTCTCATTGACCCGGAGCATAAAGCATTGGGTCACCGCCTCACACAGCTTCGGGGCGTTGCAACAGTTGCCTAATGCATGCATATGTGTTAGGGTATGGCTTCCACAACAAATAGTCACTATGGAGAATGGTTTTTTTACAAAGTTGCATTTCAGCTTGTGAGGAAATGTGAACTCGGAGAGTTCACATACTCTCCGGCGTGCGAACGATGTAAAGATGTTCCACGTGCTGCTTGCCAGCCGCCGCAGACCCTGGTGCCTGCTCGGAGAGCCAGGCTGGCCACCTCTGGTGAAGGACAAGGACAAAGTATGGGAGACCTTCAGGCTCAGCAAACCCAGTCGCTGCCCCTTACCGTACCATCAGAACAACATCTCTCACTTTCCAAGACTCTTCCTTTTTAATATCCCCATCCTCTATCCAGAAAACTCACCTTCTCTGATTCTCTCTGCTTCCTGTGGCTGGCGGGACATCTGACCATGACCTGCTTGAGCATTTGAGCTCAGCTTTACTTACAAAGCTGACATGTCTAGAAATGGCTCTGTAGGTATTTGTGTAATTTTGTATTTGAAATAGTTGCTTAAGGATGGTTACAGCATCCCTCCCAGATTTTCTGTTGTAAATCAAGGCTCCAACCATTAATTGATACACTGCCTTTAGTGCAGGACATGTTTTGGTTGAAGAGAAAGGAGGTTATGTTTCTGTCTTTTGTATCATATTACAATGAAGGTGGCTACATAGACAGTTAAATGTTGAGATAACATTTGCACCAATAATAACAGTATCCAGTTAATAGGGTGCCCATGATAGCAGCCCTGAATGACAGGAACTTAAAAAAATTATGTAAACGGCAAACTTGACTTTGTAGCCTACCTTCAAAATCATGTCTATAAGATGTTCTGTAGGGCTTTCCGAGTAAGCAGGACATGAGCTATTTCTGATCCCCAGTGTCAAAATAATACTGCAAGCCTTGCTGAGAACCAGCACCTCAGCAGGCTGGTCAGGTCTAGCTGAAATTATGGTTAGACTGCTACTCACCTGTGTCCATTATTTATGAAAATAAAGTATTTATCCATCTGTGTATATTTATTGCCTTTAATAATAACATATGTATATTTCCTGGAGTTATGAAGATTGGATAGCAGTCTCTCTTTTATTTAGAAAATGAAACTGGTTAGAAAAACCATGTGATATATTTTTCCTTACATGGTCATGTTTTTAAAGCTAAAAACATTAAGAACATAAAAGATCTTTGAGAATACTATGAAATGATTTCTCTGAAATCAGTTTCCCTCAAAATAATATTTTTTTAAATAATTGTTTCAACTAATTTTTTGGTATTGAAGTAATTCAGGGAAGAGGTGAGAAATTTTGAGTCTCCCCTGAAATTCAATCACATTAAAATTGAAGATATCATCAAAGAAGGAAAAATAAGATTTTGTTGGGTTTGACCACCTCAATTTCCAGGACTGATTATTTGTGGATGTGTGGGAGGGATGATATGTATATATGTATGTATGTTTTCATGTATAATTACTGACAAAAAGAGAAATGTTGGAAGCTGTGCCTGAGAAGTCGTGGATTATAATCTCTTATCCCAGTGAGATGACATCCTAATACCTAGGTGAAAGCACTTCTTGTAACACTCAGGAAACCCTTTACAATGATGGACGATCAGTTTATTTTTCAAAATCAAACAGCTTGAATTATATGGACAGAAAGTCAGAACTAGACTTTTAAGTTATTCCTCAGAGAAATTAGGATCAAGATGTTACATCAGAAGTTATCTGTGTTGCTAAACAGAGAAGGTGCCAAACACTGGGCTTTTTCAAGTTTCCCTCTCTGTTTCTACTTGCAACATGCATGCGTGGATGTCCTGAAGATATGGCTTCAGTTGAGTGGCCTACGTCTGGTATGAGGAGGATATTGGAAGTGTGCCCAATCATCACTGTATGTTATGGAAGTTTCTGGTAACAATTTTACTATGAGGATTTAATCCTAAATTTTACAGTAATTTAGTATAAAATTTCTCTTATGGCCTTTTAATATATATAATTACCACATTGGTCTTTTCATACATTTTAAACAAGAAATCTCTACCTTTTGCTCCTGACTGAAATTATTTTTTGGCTCACCTGCCTTTTGCTGAAGAAAAATGAGTTTTAAATAACTTTACCCATACAAACTGAACTTGGCACGGAGATGATCCTGCAGGGAGCTGGTACCATGGTGAAGGCTTTTGTGTTGTTGCATTTTCAATGGTTTAGAAATTTGTATCCATTATCCAAATTAGCTCTGCAAATGAGCTTTGCAGCAAGTCTTGCCTGATTGAAGCTTGGCGCATGGTAGCTTGGCATCCATGCTGAAGACTTAGTCTTCACACTGAGTGCCTGAAGGGCAGGGTGAGCATTTCCAGGTCTGAGTAGGTGGCAGAGGCGTGTTAAAATGACAGATATGAAATGTGTATTAAACTTTCTCCATCACTGACTTTGCCAAAGAAGACTTCATAGGCAGCTGCCATCGCATGAATTTATCTCCAGCTGCTGACTCGCCAGGGAGCACCACAGCTGCTGATATCTAAAATATTGCCTTTTGCTACTTCTGTCCCCATCGGTCTGCTTCCTCCAGCCCTCAGCAGTGGCTGCTGATGGTTCCTCCAGACAGGCATTGGCAACTAGTAAACATGCAGAAAGCCATACTGTGAAGCAGACAGTTGCTGCACACATGACATTATTACCACATATCCGCATAAATAAGAACAAAAAATAAAATTGCACCACCTGATAAGGCTCTCCATTACACCATATGTGAACACACCCATGACATTGTATACTACATCACACCCTGCTCACCCATTTCTTCTGCCTTGAAAACCACCCCTTGCTTTGATAACAACTGTTTTCCAACTCTGTGCACAACTGTACCTGAAACCCCTGAAACCTGAAACTCAGGGTGGTAAAGTCAGATCACTGGCAATGAGGCAACAGAAATGCACTTGTGAAGATAACACGTACCATGGCCCTTCAGCTGGATGCGGCCCCACACTCTTGACCAACTTCACCATCATAACTCAACAAAATGATGGTGAATGCAATAGGGGAAAAGATGTACAAACATGTCTTGGACGTACTATAACATCTTTCTGTGTGACTTAGCCTTATATACAAGACTGATAATGTCTCTAAGTACCTGCCAGCCCTTTTGCTTGAAGAAGTCCATGCTTCAGTGTTTTGGGTTTGTGTGGTGGGGTTTTGGTAGTGGGGGAGGGGCCACAGGGGTGGCTTCTGTGAGAAGCTGCTAGAAACTTCCCCGGCTCCAAGTCAGACCCACCTCTGGCCAAGGCTGAGCCCATCAGTGATGGTGGTAGCCCCTGTGGGCTAACGGATAGAAGAAGGGGAACCTGCAGCAGAGAGAGGAGTGGGATGTGAGAGGAACCCCTCTGCAGACAGCAAGGTCTGTAAAGAAGGCGGTGGAGGAGGAGCGGGGGAGGAGGGGATGCCCTTGCAGCCCATGGTGAGGCAGCAGGCTGTCCCCCCCAGCCCATGGAGGGGAGCAGGGGAGCAGATGCCCACCTGCAGCCTGGGGAGGAGCCCACACTGGAGCAGGGGGGTGGATGCCCCCAAAGATGGCCATGACTCCATGGAAAAGCCTGTGCTCGAGCAGCCTGTGCCTGAAGGACTGCAGCCCACGGAAAGGACCCACACTGAAGCAGTTTGTGAAGTACTGCAGCCCGTAGGAAAGACTCATGTTGGAGAAGTTCGTGGAGAACTGTCTCCCATGGGAGGGACCCTGATAGCATATTTCCATACATTCTGTATGGTATGTCTAAATATTTTGATGGCTTTAATATTTTGTACCAGCTGTGGAAACTGGTTTGCTGCTAGGTGACTGTAAAAGCGAGATTTGGTAAATAATTATTAGAAATCTTATACTAACACTATGATCGAAACAATAGACAAAAGTATAGCCAAGCAATTAACTAGTAGAAGTAGTTACTCAGAAGTTTTGCAGTTCTTTGCTCTTAGGACTAGATGTTCCTGTACGCCAGATGAGAACAATGCTGAAACTGACCACATGTGATTGAAGCTGCGTTAAGCTTCAAGATCAAAGAACAAGGACAAGAATAAAGACTTCAAGGACAGCCAGCAAGAACTTGAAATGGGTCGGTGGTTGCAAAAGCAGCCCTTTGACTCAAATGGATCCTTTATTGCGCATGATCGGATGTAGGCAGTACTATGATAACCAGTTGCAATTATTTTTATGTGTATGTATACTAATCTGATTAATATGCAATTAGTTATTCTATATAACCTGTTAGTGCTAAAGCTGTGGTATGCACGCTACGTGAAACTATCCCGCATGCATCCAGCCCTGCAATAAAAGAAAGCTGCCTGCTTTCTAAAACTCCAAAATGAGTCTTCAACTGGCTTTTCGGTATCAACCCCACAGTGGAGCAGGGGAGGAGTGAGGAGTCCTCCCCCTGATGAGGAAGGAGCAGCAGAGACAAGGGGTGAGGAACCCACCCCAACCCACATTCCCTGTCCCCCTGCGCTGCTGAGGGGGAGGAGGGAGAGAAAATCAGGAATAAAGTTAAGCCCAGGAAGAAGGCAGGGGTGGGGGAAAGGTGTTTTAAGATTCAGTTTTACTTCCCATTATCCTGTTTTGATTTGATTAGTAGTAACTTAAATTGTTTTTGTTTTTTCCCCAAGTTGAGTCTGTTTTTTGCCCATGACCATAGTTGGTGAGTGATCCCTCTCTGTCCTAGTCTCGATCCATGAGCTTTTCGTTATATTTTCTCCTCATCCCAGCAAGATGGAGGAGTGAGCGAGCAGCCTCATGGTGCTTTGTTGCCAGCTGGGCTTAAACCATGATATTCAGTGCAAAAGATGTGTGTCCAGGGCTTTTCCACATGGAGTATTAGCGTTTTACTCTAGTGATTAATTCGGTCAGAGCACGGGGCAACATGTCAGTCAGAGAGCTGCAGAGCCTGAGGCCGGGCAGCCAGCAGTCTGACAGGGCCTGGCCCTCCTCTGGGGAAGGGCACAGGCATTTTCAGGTGCCATTGACTTCTGAGCTTTACAGGATTAGGAAGAAGATTTGAGAAGAGTCACGGATTTCTTGGCAGGATTGAGGCATTTTAATAACTGTGGTATCAAAGGATAAAAATGCTTTACTCATTTTCCAGGCCACAGTCCCAGCTCTTGGTGGTCACAGTTGGGCCTCAGACCTGCACTTCCCTCAGGCAGCAGTCCTGTCTTCCAGACCTTAAACCTTCACGTACAGGGCATTTAAAACCCAAATGTTCAAAGAGATCTGATCATTGAGGAACTGCTTACACCTGTGACTGCTATTAATTTCAGTGGGTCTTAAATAACAGTTACCCCTGGACCTTGGGCCCAAGGCTCAGGTTGCTCTGGTTGTAAAGAGCCCTGAAAATGCGACCCCAGGGTGATCGATCATGAGGCCTACCGATACCCACCTAACCAAAAGAGCAACTGATAACCCAAAGCTAGGGTATAATGGATGCCATTTGAATAGCACAGGTTTGGATTGCAAACCATGCGTGACATACTGCAGATGGTGACCTGGTCTGCCTTCGAATAGGTAGCCCACCCCAGCTCCCACAAATTTGATGGAAATTTTTCCATGAGTGCAGTGTCAGTTCAAGACACTTTGCCTTAATGAAAGGTGTCTTGCAAATAAAAACTTGTCTGCTTTGTCTTGTTTCTGTGTTCAGAGATTGAGTGTGGCAAACCAGAAGGTATGAAAGCAGCAAGTATTTAGCGAAGTTCCAAAGAACACCTCTTAGTAAAAGTTTTTACTCATTCTTGTATGCATTTTTCTACTGAAAATCAGTGGTTTATAGGCAAAAGTTAATAAATGTACCAGCTTTCAGCATCTGGAGAAATCATAGTCCAAAATAAATTGTACGCTTTACACATTGTTTAGCTCTGGTGTGGTCACTTGATTCCTGAGGAATGAACACATTCTGTGTGTGTAGGACAAACTCTTCACCCTAAGAATGCAATCTAGCAAACACCAGCTGTTTAGGGTTTTAGCCAACAGAACGGGAGGAAAAAAATCAAATAAAAAAAAGCTAGAAAGCTGTATTTACAGCTGCTTTAGCACTTAATACCATTAATTTCTTTCAGACTCAGAACAAAACTGACCTTTAAGAGTAGCAAACTTGGAATATAAATGCAAAACATGGCCCAATTATGAAAGCTCTGATATAAAGCAGGTTTTATTCTTACAGTGCTTGTCAAGCCCTTGATTTGGAACTGCAAAGCTCTTTGGTTGCCATGCTTTTCCAGGCAGACGATAAATCTGCCTGCTTTGTGCAGTTTGATATGACAGCATGGCTCGTGCGATTCTTTTAAGCAATGAAAATATGCCTGAGACCACAAGATTGTGTCACAGATAAGGGAGTGCCCTCTTGCATTGTCTTTTTCACAGGGATGCTAAGGGTATTGAAATGCTTCTGGCTCATGCACATATGGTCACTTATTGATTGGTTCTGTAGATCCAGTTACAGCAAATTACATTATATACCCTCCTCCCTAATTATGTAATGAAATTCTCTTGGGCTGCAACAATTTCCATATCAAAGTGGGTGGTTCATACATAAATATAATGATTGGAGCTGAAGCAATCTTTTTAAAAGCAGAGGCATAAGGCCAAAGGCCATTTCCTACCGTTAAATTAGATAATTTAAAATCAAGTTGGATGGTCATAGAGGTGTGCTGGGCAGTCTGAGTTACTCTGTCAGAAAGGACATAAGGTTGTACATCTCTTCAGCTTGTAGTGGTCTGGTAGCTGGAAAAGGTGGAGGAGGCAGTTCCTGGAAGCTGCCCCCCAGCAGCATAGAGAGGTTAATGATCACCCAGGTATATCCACCAGAGTCAAGCAACTCAGTCCTCACTGTAGCCTTTCAACTGTCCTGCAGACTCCTTCTGCCTCTTCTCTGCTTTGCGGACCTAGATGGAGGCCGTCATTTATGTATTTGAACAGGGACAAGAGCAAAGGACCGCTGCTCTGGCCTGGGGCCTTTATGTGCTGTTACAGTGCAATATGGAGGAGGTTGATACTCTTCAGTTAGAGTTATGTTACCTTTCACCCAAAGATGAGGGAAGAGGGGACTGCACCCAGGGCACTCATTGTGCTCATGTCCCAGTGCATGCCCCTGAGTGAACTGGCATGTATGAAGTCTTTCAGCTGATCCATGGTCTTGGTGTTACTACTTTTACTTCCTTCCAGGTCCCAACTCTTCAGTCATCCCAAGAAGCAGCTATGCTGATGCTTGTCTCACCCAGTGTTATGTGTCCTTACCATAGGTATTACACCCCACATTACACCTTCTTTATAGTTAATGGACAAAAAGAGGCACTTGTGAGTCATGATTCCTCTAAGCTTAAGACTTGTGATGAGATATACCACAAATGACAAAGGCTTATTTCTAGCCATTTGACTGAGGAATTGAAAGTAGTAGCTCACATGAATGCCTCCCCTCATGATATTTGGTGTGTTTAGGGCTGCCCAGCACTAGAAAGAAAGCTTTGGGTTTTGAATTAATCTTTCAAGTTGCTATGTGTGCCATGGGATCTAGCTTCCGGAGAACTGTCTTTTCAGTATGTTGCATCTGGCTCTGGATGCCTAAATCAAAAATCCCACCTGACCTAAGTGACACTTCCTGGCCACAATCAGCTAAGCTTCATCTGCCCACATCTGAGCACACCAGTTACCTAAGCTCTTGGGAGTTTTGAGGATTTCCACAGCAGATATTATTCCAATTACAAAGCATGAGCCTGTGATTGTTCTCAGACTATGTGCAACCCCAGTTAAACACATCCAGAGAAAGACTCCTCTCCTCCTCTCTTTTCAGTCACAGGTCACAGGGCTAACTCAAATGCCAATCCTTCCCCAACCAGAAGAGATTTTAATCCACTTCTCTGAACCAACTTGAGGCTATCATCTCCCTCGTTGCATCTTAGGCAGGGGTATCTAAGTCTTTCTTGCTGAGGTTGGCTGGCTTTGCATGGAAAAGTGAAAAAAGGAAAAAAGTAATCTCACAAACCTCAATAACACAGTGCTCAGGACTGTCACCTGGCAGAGAAACCAGCACTCTGAGCACTCACTTTGAACACTGAAGCCTCCCTTTTGCACAGATTGCACTGAAAATCCAGCCCAGAGCCTCCATCTAGCTCCTACTACATGGAGCAGCCCAACATTGTGTCCTGAGACTTGCTCAACATCTCTCTTGCTCAAAAGGGAGGACTGACAGCAGCAAATCCTACATGAATAAATCAATGAGTTCTGCTTTCATGTGACAGGTCCTTCTGCAATAATTCGAAACTTACTCCTCCAGAAAGTGTGTTAATGTTTATGTGAAAGCCCTTTGACCTTATAGAGGTATTGTTTATCTCAGTAGATAGGGCAATAAACAGCTGCATCAATATTTACCTTAACAGAAAAGTGTTTTCTCTGTAACAGTTCTCTTCTTTTTTGTGTTTTCTCCAGCACATGGACTGCAAAAACCCACCGTTTTGTTTCTTCAGTTTTCAAATTGGAGGGAAAAGGGAGCTGCCTACTATTTTGCAAGCATGCAACCACATTCACAGCAATGGCTGAGCTGTGATCAGCTTTCTTGTGTTGCTGAAAGCCGCTGTGTGGTGGTAAGCATGCTGCTCCTGCAGACTTTAGAGCAGTCAGCTAGTACATATCAGCAAAGGTCCAACTCATCTTCCCAAGACTAGTTACAGAATACTAGCAACTGTTTGCTTACAAGCAGAATATGAGGACCGTATTGGTACACATTGCGTTTATTTGCTATAGCTCATTTTTCAGCAGTTCAAACCCTTTTTTTATCTTTGTGAAAAGGCCAGTACTCAATTTGGGGTCAGTGGTGATAAGAGAAGTTGAAAATATTGGAGGTTAAATATCCCCTGAGACTTACATTTTCATTTCAGCTGTTGCTGTGCATGTGTAGCTGTCCACAGAACAGAGTGTGAGATCTGGGATGACACATTCATTTTGAATTGCAACCAATTTTTTGACCAGCCAAATGAAAATATAAATTCAGGCTGTGTTCAACTGTCTCTGCAGTTTTTCCATATTAATTACGTCACATGTTTCTTCGAGTCGGTGGACCCAAGTGAGTTACAAACAAACAAACAAAGAAAAACATAGAACCACCCTGCAAAGACAGCTAGGGAGACCAAGGGTCAGGATTTATGGCAGCAAGGAAAATTAAAATGCACAACTGGTACAAATTCCTATATTAAGGAAGACAAAATAATCTTCAGAGACACAAAGCACCAGCGAAGCAGCTGTACCCTATGGCAATGGAAGGGATTTTTAGAATTTACATTTTAAAAAATTTCTATCCTTAAAATCAACTCAGTATTTAGTTAATGGGGCACTGTTAATAGTTTCTGGTCCAGGGCTGGACTGTAGAACTGACTCATTTTACAGGTTTTAAGTGTGGAGGCACACTGTAAACCCAAGTTTTAAGTACTCTCTGATCAACAGTAAGGAGAATATGAGCCATATGCTCATTAATGTAACGCAGAAGCGTATTCTAGCACCATCTAGCCAACTTCAAAGGCAACTTCAAGTCAGCAAACATGCCCTGAGTGTCACAATTCATCAAACTGGCAATTATCGGTGTTGGTATAGTTGGTGGACTAAACAGCATGGTTACAGGAACAGCCAGGGTTGCAAAGTCATGCATGTCTCCCAGTTTGGTTCAAGGCTGCATTCACTCCTGAAAAAATATGGTTCTTCCTACAAGAGAGAACCTCCAGTGAAGAAACTCTTTAGCTATCTTACTTATTACTCGGTGTGGAGGAAATAATCCAGTTATTTGGGTTTCTGAGTGGTTCGTGGCATGGAGATGATGGAGAGGAATAAAATTGTCACAGTTATGACTGACATTTGTCAAATAAAATCAACAGTTGGGTACATTTTAATTTCTCTTTTACTGCATAGCGCCAGACCCTGTAGGGGTTTATTTAATTCTGATTTTGGTTTTGATTTTTTTCTTAATACTACTGAGCCCATTTTTCTCTGGTTATTTTTTTTTTTTAAATATACCTTCTGAATAATTTCTCATTGCTGTGTGTTTGTGATATCCTGACATTGTATATGGTTACTATGGCCATAGTAACCTAAAATAAATAACAGAAAATAAGTGTTCTTCTCAGTGACTTGGAATGAATTTATGAAGAGAGGATATAGAGCACCCACGGTCAGGTGGTGAGAAAGATTTCAAATGTAGAAGACCCTGGACACAGGAAAAAGAAGGCTGAGCATGATTCTCAGAAAGCCAAATCCCACAGGCCTCATTCAGCCCTCACTCATCCAAGCTGAGTAACTAACGTCAGTAGGAGTTTTCACTAGAAGCCTGCCTTAAGGAACTGAGGAAAGGAGTACATTGGACTGGACTGCAATTTAATATGTCTTCAAGTAAATACTTGCTGGATCTTTCCTAGGATCTGGGGATGGGAATTGCTAGATGATGCATGTGTTAGCCAAGGAGTTTATGACATTGCACAAGACTCGGGGTATTTTAGCAAGAACTGTCTTGACTTAAATTCTGGTTCTTTCATGAATTATATATTTCCTGCTCTTTTCCAGTAGCTGAATTTCAAGTTCAAGGTATGATGTATCTTAAGGACTGTCTTGTTTAGTGAAAGACAGGTGTGCAGCATGCAGAAAGCATTACAGAAACTGTTCTCCCACCTTGCAGCTGAAAGAGGTCACTACCAAGCATTATTTGCAAATCAGAGCTTTCCTGGTTATTGCACCAACCTTCCCAGTGCTGTGTCCTTCTTCAGGGTGCCGCTAAGTCCCAAAGCTGTCTTTGTGCACCTTAGTGCTTTGTCCTGGTAAAGAGAGTTAAAATAATGGCCTAGATCCAGTTGTTGCTTTGCAAAATTCTGGTGATGAAAAGCAGCTGTGAACTGACTTAATCAACCAGTTAAATGGTGTTTATGACTGTTTCAGCTTTCTGGGACAGCACAGAGTAGCTGGAGTGAACCAAAGGAGAGGCCCAGAGTTGCCAGTGTGAGGCAAAGGAAGAGGGACTGCATCATCTCCTTCTTTTCCCCCACTGACAAGTAAGGCAAAATCTGGTGTGAATGGGGCCAGGGGGACGTGGCATCTGGTATGGCATGACACTGTCTGCCACACTCAGCTCTGCCTTCACAGCCAGTAACAGCTCAGTCAACAGCAGTTACTTCAGAGGTTTCCCTCAGAGTGAGATTTATTCTTGGCACCCAAACCTGAGTGCTCTCAATGCAGGAAGACTTGTACCATTTCCAAGATTTCTGCTGGCTGAGTTTACAGTTGGCTGGAGGATGCAGGGGAAGTTTCTGTTCAGCTTATATGGTTTTCGCCGTCGTGTCATTAGCTCCTTTCAAAATAACAGCTTGCCTTCTTGACAGGAACGAATAAACTGGCAAGGCAATTTTTTCTTTGTTAATCTCTAACTGGTCTCCAGCAACACTAGAAAATGAACCGTCTCTAACTCCATTTAGGGCTCCTTGGCCAGTGTATACCGCACCACAACAGCCCCCGTGCCGGGAGACAACTAGCATGCTCCAAAGGGCCAGGTGGTTACCAAATGGAAGCAAACATTATTCCCTACTTCTGGAGCCCTGGATAATCTACCAGGCATATTGTTATGTGCTTTAACCATTTCCTGGTAGACAGCTCCAGACATCTCTAGGTGGAGGACACAGCACAGGACAGATCCATACATAGGACAAATTCTTATATAGGTAAATATCATAAATCTTTCTAATCCTCAGAAATCTTTGAAAGGGAAGAAAATTTCTGAGCTCCTTTTGTTCCATATATGTGAAGGAGGCATCTGGATTTGTTGCTGTGATGATAAAGGTGATCTTTCTCTTCCATGGCAAAGGCCTTTGATCTTTTCCCCCCCAAAAATGTCTTAGGAACTTTTTTTTTGTGCTCATTGATTTGAATAGCTTGGCCTAATTCTTTTGATTATTGACCTTTCTTAGTTACAAGATAATTTCTCCTACAGGTAATTTAACTGAATGTATTTGTGACTGGCAATCTGACAAATAGATCTGTGTAATATCATCTATTGATATTCTTTCTCTCCATCCTTTACTTTACCTCAAGTTCCTCAAAACAAAATCCTTGAGCTAGGGTACTTGTATTGTCAAGCATGAAATAAAGAATAGTCTGCAATATAAATATAGTGCTGAAAAAACAGAACAAAATACTACCTAAACTGCTTTTGAGTGTGAATATATATATTCAACTAAGTAGTCTGGTTCTGATGTTTGTTCTGAAGCTCAAAGGCTACAAATATCTTGGAAGTACTTCTTTATATTTTGTTTGTTAACTGACACTACAAAGCAGACAAGCTTGATGAAGCCAATAATGTGTGGCACCTTTTGAAGATTATAATAGATAATATATTTCAGAGTATTGAAGTGAATGGGTTTTGTAAAGCTAAATTAAAGTAGCCCCTCTGGGACTACTGGCCTGAGCTTGGCTGAGGAAAGGAAAGGGAATAAAGAAGAGTCCATACAGAATAGGAAGAGTGGAACCCTAAAGGAAGAAGAGCTTTTGAAAGAGGAAATGGTTGAATTTTTAATGAAAATTGAGGGGGGGCATAAAAGCTCTTGAAAGGACTCCACTGAGTCCTTGTTGTGACCAGTGAAAGGATATTAATCTTGGCGAGCTTTGACTATGGGAGAATTGGACCTTCAAGGCTGAAAGAACATATTTTTCCATCGTATAACAACATGTAGTAGCAAGTCAATATTCACAGTGTTCATATAAGGACCATGGCATGTTGCATTGCTGTTTTTTTCTGGGGTCCTGTTCCTCTCTGCCTGTCATTTTGAGCAAAGTCTTAAAAATCTTGCAAGTTTTTTTTCAAATATTGTATCAATTGCTGAAAGGATTTAGGTAGATATCATAGATGATACTATAAGTAATACTATTTTTACTGAGGTCTTATTAGACAAAAGGCCTGAAAGGATGCCCTGGACATAACTTCCTAAGATGTCAACTTGAAAGCAAGTATAAATCCTATGTCTCTTAGGGACCTTTGAAATGGAGACAGAGAGAGAAGATACTGAAAAAAGAACTACTGCAAAGAGCCAAGGAACAACAACTATCCAACCAAGTTGTGAGCCTAAGGTTAAGTAGATACATTTTTGCTTACTCTTTCCCCATGCTACATGTTGCTATACAAGTTGCTCAGCTAGAAAACAGTCTTTCTTATTTACTCTCATTTCCCACGGACAACAATACTGGCCATTTTTTAATCTGCTTTCTCTAAAATCCTTTGAAAAAAGTTCTAGGGCTTTTTAAAATGTTGAATATTTTGAAATCCCTTGGCCTAAACTGTCTTGAATGTGAAGCTCAGCAAACATTTGGGTTCGTTTATAAGGCTGGCATTCGAATCAGGAGTAATGAAGCTGATACATTGCTAAGAATACACAAATGCTGTTTGCTTTGTAAAGCTGTATATAGAATCCAATAATGAGTCCTGGGATACAGGACAGTCTATCACTGTAAAGTAATTATTTGTTGACTGCTGAGCCAGCTGTGTTGAATTTGCGTCTTGGAGTGTTCAGAATGCCAAAGCATCTTTAAATCTCAGTCTTTAGTTTAGATTAGACAAGTTAAATGACAGCACATTTTTCTTTCTTACACTGTGCTTGTCTCCTGATGCTAAAAGGAAATTCTTGTTGAGATAGTGCAGAAGAAGCTAAGTTAGAAAGGGGAGTGATTAGAAGAAAGGGCTTTTGTCAACCAATTACTTGTCTTTTAAAATGCTCTCAGAGATGGTAGCTGCTCTACCCACAAGCTATTGATGTCTTGGGACCATGAGGTCTGATTCTGCCTATGTTGACACAGAAAAGGACATAAATTAATGTTAAAGATAGCTAAATGGAAAAGCAAATACTGTATAGGGAAAGCTCCTCTGTATGCAGGTAGTTGTATGTACGCATGTATCTATCTGGAACCTGCTGGTGAGTATCTGTGTGTAGTTTTACTTGGGCTCATATCACATGAAGTCACTTCTCCCCAGACCGTGTCGGGGTGCACGAGAAGGGCTTCGCAAGCCAGCTGCAGTGCAAAGGATAAAGAAGTATTGGTCTCCTGAGACCTAGGCGATTGATTTAGGCAAAAGCCGCAATGTCTCAACCTGCTTTTATGGCCTGCCCCACAGAAAGAATTACATCTGCTGACTTAATTCTGGAGGCAACAATTAATTCCAGAGGCAACAATCATCCTGTAGCATTGGGAGCCAGCCTGTTGTTAGTGGTGCCTCCTGTGCAGGCAGCATTTTTCACTGGTTCCCTCTGGGCTTCTGTGGCTGCATAGAGGAGGCTGCACTTGACACTGCTCTGTCCCATAGGGATCCTGCATGGGCACATGCATCACAACAGACTGTATAAGTATGTGGGTCTTGCACCCCGCTTTCACTTGAAGGGGGACCTTAGAAAGGTTTTGTCACCAGAAGAGAGACCTTAGCAAAACCAGTAGCTCCCGGATGGGAAAAAAAAATAATAAAAAATTCCAACAGACATTTGACAGACAAAGGAGAAAGCTCAGATCTTTGAAGATCTCACACCTGATGTCTGGAGAAGTCCCCTGTCTTGTTTTGCCACTGCTTGGAGCTAAGGAATCAAAGCAATAAATGTTGAACCATGCTGCAACCCTGCAGGAGGGGGAAAAAAAGAGAAGGGGGAAAAGATCAGAAAAAGACAACTGAGCAGGATATAAAGACAGGATCAGATCTGGGAAAGGTTTCTCAGCGTGTAAACTCTGTAAATGCCCAGCTTTTTTGGAGCCTAATCCAAACATTTCCTACAGCATGTGGGAGTGCTCGAAACCTCAGCTTCCGACCCAAACTGGCCTGAGTGCTGAGCAGGTAACTATCCAGTATCAGCACATCTAAGAACCAGCCAGTACGGAAATCCTGGAGTGAGGTAATCTTACCCACTCACACCTCATAAAGCCTTGCAGGAACCTATCTATCTGGGAAATCAAAATCCAGGTTTAACGATCCAGAACCTTGTTGTGAAGGTCAGTATTTGTGACATTTAATTTTTAATTATTATCCCAAAGAACTGAGGAGGCCCTATGCTTTCTTGTTAAAACCCATCTGGAAAAACAGATGATAAGAAGAGCAGTAATAACACTGCTTGGATGATAGATGCAGGGAAAAGGAGAATATTGTAGGTGTCATGCAGTTATTTCACTCCAAGTACAAGCCAGGAAATAGGAGAGAGCTGCGGCTCCCTGCCGCGCAGCCCCCCCAGCCTGCCTCCTCTGCAGAGCTGCTTGGAGAATGCTGAGTCCCAGCTGAAAGAAAAAGCCGAACACCACAATTTGTTTCATCGGCAGAATTTCACAGAACACGCCTGGTTTTTAGTTTGCTTGGAGGTTTTTGTGTTTTTTTCCCTAGTGAAATAAAAGCAGAAAGCATTTACACTTCACTCCCCTTTTTTAGTCAGATATTCTGATTGATTTTATACTTCTAGTAGAAAACCAATTTTTCTTTTCTTTTTTTTTTTTTTTTTACAGTGAATACTATGAATAAATGTTAACCTGCTTAAATGCAAGGTCTTTATATGGGATAATTTCTGAAAGAATTCATCTCTGACTCTTCATGTACTCCTGGAAACCTCTGTGACTGAGTGTTCAGCGTAGAGCAGTGCTCAGAATTGATCAGCTGCCATACCTGACACTGTGAGTGGTTTTCTGGACTTGTTTAAGAAAGTCTACGGGATTGCTTTTCAGATAAAAAAATCAAGTTTCTTATTTTTAACACACATCTATAAAGGGGAAAACAACAAATTTTTAAGTTGTTGCAACACACTTTATTTTGTCAGGCAAATAGTATTTTAGATATTCAATTAAATAGCACTATGTTAAACTACATTTTGTTCTTTCTTGCACACTATATAATGCATATTCACTGTAATGACAGTTTCATCATGCTAGGAACTTGTACACATACCTACACTTTTAAAAACAAGATTTTCTTAATAAAACACGCATATCTACAGTAACAACAATTGCAAAGAACACATTGTTAGGTCAAGATTTCAGCAAACTTTACAAACTACACAAAATAAAAATAGCCAAAAAAATATCAGTACATGGTGAAGTTCTTAGCAGAGAACATATCTTTACATTTGGTGAAGTTATGCCTAGAAGTCATTTTGCTTTTGTATTTTTTAAGGAAAAAAATTATGTACATTATTTAGTAATCCTTAAAATAGGAAGTATTAAATAGCACAAACAATATTACAGTCTTAAGTTTTGGTGTTACCTACAGTAGAGGGGCTACTTTAAACACATAAAAATTGCAGTTTGTCTATTCTGTACATTTAGGTCCAAACCCTCAGCTGATATAAACCACAGTAGCTAAATGGACAGCAAGGAAGTTACATTAGTTTATACCAGCTGAGCATCTGGCTCCTGACTACTCTATACACAGGGGAAGGCTGCTAAAGCATGGAAGCTTGGACCAGTTATGCACTGACAGAAGCTTATTATATATATGCTGAAGTCTTCATGCAGCAGGAAAAATGTTAGTTTAAGTATAATCCCTTAAACAGTCATACCATAATAATGGTATATGAAGCAGCTTTAAAAATATTATTTTATAATCATATGAAACTCTGAACTATGCTGATTGTTTTAACGGAATCCCTTATTGCCAATATTCTATTAGAAAACAGTGTAACTATAATTTCTGAGGCCTAATGGGGGCCTATTAAAATATCACTATACCTAACCACTTAAAGGGTAAATTGTACCCTTAAATACCTATTAATCACTATTCCATCTGGAAGCAATTATGATCCTCACAATAGACATTAATATCACACAAACTCTGCAGTGAATCTGCTGGGAAAATAGGAAGAGCATGGCAGCATACAGAGTATATGCACTAATGTCATTCCAGGAGGTAGTTCTATTTTGTGGCACTCGATTTTTGGTTTGTCACTTACACACTTCAGAAGTCAGTCATCCTCAGAAAAAAAAAAAAAGTAGTTTGCTGCACTGAAAGTCAGCTGGGGAAAAAAAAAGTAGAATACTTGTTTTGCCTTACCCATCTCATTTTCCTTTTTTTTCTCCAGAGTCTGCTTTGCCAGCTCTTGGGGCCAGATCCAAGCTCACTGAAGTCACAGAGAAAGTTTCCCAATGGTTTCCACCAGAAGAACCTTAGATACCAGTGGCTACATATTGCAGAAATATGCATTCAGGCCTTGATTAAGGAAAGCACTTAACTAGATGGCAATATATGAGCAGGCTGGCATTGCCATCCCCTTTGAAGCAAGCAGTAAGCACGCAAATTAAATTCAAAGAGCTCCCACCAGCGTCAAAGGGACTTCGGAGACAGTGTTTAAGTGGTTTGATCAATCAGGGCCTACTTCCCAGCTATTCTGCATCAGGTGGTGATAAAGTGACACATCTAACTGATACCAGGTAAATACCAGAGTCACCTCCACTGCACTAGGTCTTAATTCACACTGGCACAAACCCAGAGGTGTTCTACACCCTGGAGAGTTACTCCCAGCATATTCCAACAGAAGCAGAATCAAAATAATGCCCAGAGAGTTTCAACAAAGACCCATCAAAATGTTTAAAACTATGTTTTAAAATACAGTATGCATCTGCTACTTGCTGGAACTAGCAACATTTAAAAAATATTTTTTCTTATCTTCTTTGGGTTCAGTAATTATTTTCACTTCAATTTTCTTTCCAGAAATTTACCATCTTTTTTTTTTTTTTGAGCTTAACATAGCTCAGTTTTGAGCTGAACACTACTTTATATTTTTGTATACTATCATAAAATATCGTGGAATAAACCACAATTTTTCTAAGGTACTAATACATTTTTAATACCTGTTAACTATCTCCTTTGAACAGACTCGGTGCCTTTCGGAACATTCTTACCCAGTAAAATGAGGAAGATTTGTGCCTGTTTTTTGGCATTAGTGTTGCTCAAAAAAAAAAAAAAAAGTGATAGTTTTTCCCAGGATGGCTTGATGCACATTTACTCAGTTTTCAACTAAACATACTTCATTAGACTTGACAGCTGCTTCTTACACAAAAATATTTCTGTTTAAACATGCTTCTCAAGTTGTTATACTTTTTGGGTTTTGACCCAAACCCATTTTTCAGTTTTATATTTTTCCCTCATTCTTTTTTTTTTTTCCTTTTTTTTCCCCTGATCTTTTCAGCAGAAAATGGAAAATAAGAGGAAATTATGAAAATAACATTGAAATGAAAAAGGGTACAAAGACTGGAAAATGGAAATGGCTTAATTTAAAACTTCTAGTCAAAATATTTGCAGCTTCGAAAAAACAGTTGAAAAAATAATATTTTAAAATTTTCAAAGACACTCATGACTTGTTTCCACATTGTAGACCAGCTCCAACTGAATCATGAAACAGATTAAAGATAACTTACGTTTTTCATTTCTGAGTAAACACTATACAGTATACTCACATTCTGTCCTTTGAAAAAAAATGGAGTGTAAATCTTTGAAAAATAGCTAAAATACCCAAGTCACTTAGGTGTTTTTCAAAATTGTATGTATATTGAACATTTTCATGTTAGCTTTGTACCACTTATAAAGCTATGTAGTGTTATAGGACACCTTATTTTAATAAAAATCAATATGAGCAGAGATATTTTAAGTTACTTTCCTGAACTCATTAATTTATTACAACTCATACTATGCACAATAATCAGTGTTTCCTCTGATAAAGTATATAATTTTTTTTCTTCTACTCATTCCTTCATTTGACCTCTGAATGAATGAAACATCTCTACTATACTTGCTTCCTATCAGCATGCATTCACATGATTTCAACAATGAGTGAAAGCTGTAAACTCAATATTGAACAGTAAACAAGAATAAACTCATGTTCTCAAATGCAGTGCAAGGAAATCTTAGTACCATCCTACTTTGAGCATGCATCTTAACCCAGATTCTTTCACCACCAGTCTGGTTGGTACAGTTCCAGAGTTGCAAGATAATGCATTGACTTTGTAAAAATTTCTATTCAGCTGTAATTAAATACTTGCATGTTAAAGGTGAACCTGGTTTAAGATGAATACCCCGTTTTGCTTCTAGGACAGAGCCCAACCTAGTGTCAGCAAGCATCTAGGAAAGAAAATGCTCTCAATTATTTTCTTTAGTTAAGTTACACTGCATTTTATTGGGAGATGGATCTTTTCTGAGGCTTGTTGGATTTTTATTTAATTTTTTATCAGATTTGCTCAAATTTGTTCTCAATAGACAAATATAAGTCCCCTACAGTGAGGACAAAGATATCTATTACTACAAAATAAAATTAAGATCCAGGTAATTGATTCCTTCTGTTTCTACTTTTCCTGCTATTGATAAGGGCCTTTAGTTTGCTGTAGTCCCCTCTCATCTTCTGAGATTCTTCCCTCTGCTGACCTTGCTGTCTACTGTCTTTGCAGTACTGGTTAATCATCTGCATTTCTGAGTGGCTGAAAGCTCCCACAAAGTCTTTTGGGTGGAACTGCAGTGCTCGCACCGAGCTGGCCCAGGTCCAAGGGGACCACTTGTCAGTCATGAAGGCCACCATCTCTGAATCCAACACTTTGAAATTGATCTTTGCTAAGGTCTGCTTGAAGCTGTTCTCTGTTGCGATGCAGTGGTAAAGCCCCCGGTCGCTGTCTTGGACAGAGCGAATGAGGAGTCCTTGCTCAGTAGCTATGATCCTCTCATTCAGCTTGACCTAAAGGGCAAAACGACAGAAGGAATGTTTTAGGGAACGTTGTGGAACAACGCAGTCTTGGACCTCTTGGTAAAACTCACTTCGAACACCTCTTTCTTTCTTAAAGGGTTTCATAAAGGTACTGTGTTTTGCTTTATCGTATCTCCCAGAGACCACTGCTATTGCTACTGTTTGGAGAGAACTTACCTCAAGGTAGGTAAGTGTCGCTAAAGAAAAGGACTTCAATATTTTTATTTGTTATGTTACAATAGATTGGATCAGGATGAAGACAAAGATGCAAATCTGGAGACTACCTGAAAGAAGAGTTTTCATAATGTTCAAATAGCAGAACTGAGGAAATGAACTTTTATTTGCCAGGGCTACACCCCTGAGAATGTCTCTTCCAGCATCAGAGACTGCTGCCGAACCTAGATGGAAGAAAGGCGCAAAACTGGGGTTGATCTGTCATTGAACACAAGGTGGCTTCTGGTTAAATGTTTTGACTTTGAGCAGGTTCCCGGGGCTAACTTCTGAAGAACTCTAGCTGCACTGCGGAGTCTATAGCCTGGTGTTAAAGTTCTCATCACAGTGGTCTCAGCTGGGACTTGGGTCACTGGAAACCAAGAGCAATTTCTCAACTCTCCTATTTCCTTTCTGGCTTCAGACTCTGGACAATCCCAGGAGATGGTCACATCATCTGAAGGAAGGAAGTTACTGCAGCTTGTCGAGTTATCATCTGATCTTAAATGATTGTGCACACGTGCCTTTGCATATCAGCTATGAAGTGTAGAAATTGCTAATTTAACCCATTGTGAAAGAATACCAGTGCTGGTGTTTTTATGAATGACTTTTCTATTTTGCCACTGCACTTTGAATTATACCTGATTTCCTTGGGCATTCATTTATTTACTATGCTATTCTGTTATTGTAAACATTTGTAGACATTGTGGAGGTAAGATTTTCAGAAATCTGAGAGCTTGAAATGTAATTAACCCTTTGATTTCTTTAGTTTGTCTGTTGTTATTTAAAACTGCATTGATTCTAATACAGTTGTTGACCATAAGAACAAAAAAGGGAGATGCTCTGTGGAAGCAAAGTGTTAAAGAATTGCACCTAGATTGCCAGGACACAGCTTGAGTTTTTTGAACAGTACCTGAGAAAAACAGCATGAAAGACTCAGTGAAAGGCTTGTAAGTCCTTGGAAAATGGCCTGATATGAGAATAATGTTTTTCAGTATTCATAATCTATCAACAGACACCATATTACTTAATATTTCCTTTGGAAAGATGTTCCTTCTTATTCATATAGTAACTGCCTTAGATTTGAAACGGATTTTTTCCCCTTTTATGTTACTTAAGGAAGGCACATTCCCCATAAACAATCATACTGTATATTACAGTGCTGAAACTTGAGAGCCTTAGAGAGTGCAGTAATGGAAAATGTGATTGCACCATGGTGGGGAAATGCTTTTGTCAATACCTGTTCTTAGCCTGGACTAGTTTCTTGCTAAAGAAACCTTTCACATTTCTCCCACTTTTGCCTTTTGTCTCTTCAATAGCACAGAAGGGCTACTGCATGCTGGCTTCTTCCTGGACTTTATATAGGTTATTGCTTTTATGCCTATTTCCTCAGATCAATAAGAAGTCCTGAGTGCTGCAAATCTTCAGTTTGCAATTAGTAAGGTGTGAAGAAAAAATTCTTTAACTAGTTCCCTGATTTTAGGGGCTGACAGGAATTTTCTGATAGCCATTCTGTTCTGACAGAAATCACTGGGGCTGAGGAGTCAAGTCCCAGCTATACCGAAGAGTCTGCCCTTATTTATACGAGTAAAGTGCTGGCTACTGTCCTGCATCCACACAAATTTTCCAGCTTCATTGTATCCAGACTGTCTGATGAAAACACAGATGCTCCCTCGCCTTGGCCCAGGGACTGATGAGATGCTGACTGAGGTCCCTTCCAGAGCTACTGCTCATATTACTCACCTCTTTCCTCCTGTCATTGTCTTTCTGTAGCAGCCACTTAATAGAAGCCTGAGGAGATTTGGGGGTGCATTCGAGAAAGGTGGTGTTGTTTTTTACTCCATACTGAACTATTTCTGCAGCATTTCTGTATGCTAGAAAGAAAAAGAAAACAGGTCAGGCTACTGTGAATGGTGATTTGATATAGAAAGCAAGTAACTGTTTGCAATACCAGTAAAGTGAAATACATCTGAACTTGATATTGGCCAATAATAAGTAATTTAAGGCACAAAATTTTCAGAGAAATGAAATGAAATATGAAGAAGCGCATCCAGTTCCAAATACCAGTGATTTCAATCCGACATGGTCTGTTCTGAGAAAGTAGGATACCTGTGGGCTGGTAAGCTCTGCTGATGGGATAACTGAGCTCAGGGATATCGTTCCCTGAAATGAGCTCATTCTCTGCTACTACAAGAACACATGTCTAGAACTGTCCAAGGGAGAATGAAGCATTTAATATATTTCTTCACACCTCACCAGCTGACAAGCTGGGGGGCTGTGGTTGTATGACTCAAAGCACAGCAGCCTGCCCCAGCGAAGGCTCTGGCTGTTCCAGCTGCGCGCAGTATCGCAGGGAGGCGAGAGAGGGCACACTTGGCTCCCGCTCCTCCCGCAAAGCGAGGAAGGGACTTGGCTCTAAATCTGAAATGCAAGTACGTAGACAGGCCAGCAACAGAGAGCAGGACAGATTTATAGCACTCCAGCAACACCTGGGCAAGTGCTGAACGTATGTCATCGCTTAGACTTGCTGTGCCCCTTTATAGTCTTGATAGATGAACAATTGGCAGTTACCGATAGGAACTTTTACATGCTCATTGCTTGGCCCAAATCATAGTATTTGTCCTGAAAACAATACACTTCCAGATTTAAAAGCTTACATCATATATGAAATACTTTTTTTTTTTTGACAAAGGAGCAACGGATACCAAATGATATGAGAAATGCAAATACTTAGAGGTCTACACATCTAAAATCTCACTCTGTTTTGCACAGTCCTAAGACTGGTTTTCCTCAGACTCTACTTTATCTCTCATTCTTTTCAGCTTCTTTCATCAACCGATATGTGAAATTGGAATCTATTCTGCTAAAGGAAGGAGACTTTGCTTGGTTCTTGTTCTTCAAAGTTTTTAGCACATTTATGAGGTTGTACCAAAACCAATTGTAACTTTTAGGAGAATAATGTGGAAATATTTTGCATTCAAAAACCATGCGCTAGCAAAGAGCTTATGTGTGGGCTGACCTATCTGTAGCTGTAGAACAGTGAGAATCAGAGCTGCAACACATTATTATTATTATTTTTGTGTACACTGGAACTAGGTGTACCACAGAAAGGCATTTTTGTCTGTTTAATTGATCAATATATATCTAAATTCTTACCTGCTCCATACTACTACTACTCGTACATGCTAAGAAAAAGACTGAGAGAACATAAATGCATTTCTCTAATGGCCATAAGGGCTAACACAAGCATAACAATATTAAACAGAACACCTGAAAAGCAATCATACAGGCCCCTTAGTTCTTGATAATCTATTTAAAAATCGCAATATGCCAAAAATGTTGAGTTTATACATGCTGAGAAGTCCAAGGCATGCAACCTATGATGTTTAAAGACTTCATTTCAAGATTATGGTTCCCTATGAACTTGGAAGATTTCTTGCTGTTGCCTGACTCCCTGCTCTTTTGTCCTTTAGGTAGATTTAATTTTTCCCCCAACATAGTAGTTTTGCTTTAAGTGGCTTTAATTCTATTTTGAAAGAGTCTAAGCTGCTGTTTCTTTTTATCTTTTTTTCCACTGGGGAAACAACTGACATGTACCTATGCTACATCCCACGGCTATCACCAAAACATCCTTTAAAAAGTTGCTAAAACACATAAACCTATAAATACATCCACATTAAAAGAAATGGCTGGAAAACAAGAAACCTGTTTCACAAGACTGTCAAGGTTTAAACATTTGTTTCCCCTCAGCCCAGAAAGCAGACAGTTGACATTCTCACATTTTCCACCCAGAAAGAGGAGTCACCCACCCTTGGGACAGACAATGGGTGGGTGGTCACAGCACATGCCTGTAAGGTAGGACACGCAGCTCAAGTTACTTCGTGATTCAGAGCCTAAGCTTTAATATGGATCTCTCAGAGCTCAGGTGCATACTCTAATGGCAGGGTCATCTTTTGTAATTACCTGTTGAAGCTATTCAGCTTCATATAAATGACCTAATACTGAGTCATGGGGAAAGACCCACTGGAGCTGTAGATTGGCAGCTAGAGCTCAATCAGCTGCAGTTGGGCTGAGGGATCTACACCTGAGTGACTGTTGTGGTCTGTTTTGATCCAGGAGATTCTTCTGAGACCCAGCAGAGACCATTTCAGTGGAATTATTATTTACTGAACCTTTCACATGCAACTCTTAAAGCATTGTTCTTTCATTCAAAAAAGTCAATCAAAAATTTACAATCAGATCTATTATATGATCTCCACATGGTACAGATGAGAATGCACTTCAAAATGCAGGCTCAGAAACACAGGTGAAAGGAGCATAATTCTCTGACATGTGCCCTTGATTTGATGGCATACATTGCCACCACCTAGCTCAGACATGCATGTGGTTGAAGAGGATTAAGCTGCTTTTATGTATGTGTCTACTCTTACTATGACTTTGGCCATATTTGACTGGTGTCCATCAATCTGGAGAAAGTGGTAGCTGGGAGGGCAGAGCATTGGTTCACCTGTCCACCCACTCCATGCCAGGCTGACAAAACAGTTGCACTTGCTGGAACTAAGAGACTTCATAAAGAGATTTGGAATGGTTTATTTTCCCATGTAAAGGGAGAAAGGAATAATCATAATTCAAAAGACAGGCCTAGAACTTGCTGTTTGCTGAAAGATGTGCTCCAAAACTCAATATGGCATCAAATATTCAGAATAATTTTGAGGTCCAAGACTTAAATACATGAAGAGGCATTAATAAAGACTGAAGGGATTTAGAAGTAGAAA
Organism: Haliaeetus leucocephalus; assembly: GCF_000737465.1. Classification (NCBI taxonomy): domain Eukaryota; kingdom Metazoa; phylum Chordata; class Aves; order Accipitriformes; family Accipitridae; genus Haliaeetus; species Haliaeetus leucocephalus. Next base: position 8,997,290 of record NW_010973187.1, read on the forward strand.
AGCCCTCAAATTAACTGTACTTGTTTCTAGTCAACACTGTCAGCTTCTCATTTCATGTATGCTGAACTATGTATTTCATGGTTCATCATTTTATCATACATATGCAAGTTTCACGTAATTGCAAGGAAATATGTTAAAATCAAAACAAAACTCAGACTTGGAAAATAATTATGCTTTACCAGTAAACCACACAGATAATGTGAGTTATGATGAATCACATAAACGAAAGTCATGCATTCTTTATATAGCATGAGGATCTCTAAATTATAGTACCTTTCAGGTTGAAACCTCGGCACTGAGTCAGAGGATTTCCATGTCTCACGTCTTGCCTACGACTCCTCCTGAAATATTTTGTAAAAACAAAATGTTATTCCAAGATAGCTACACTGCAAATAAGCACTTTTTTATTTGTGGGTTTGGGGTTTCTTTACTAGATCAACTGCTAGGGATAGTTTATGACCTACTGTGAGTGTGCTTTACTCTTGGCAGGCTTGCTAGAGTGAAGATACTGTTTAAGTGAATAATCAGTTTATAAAATGTTTGTACTTTTGGTAGGTAAATAGTTTTGCAATGGTGGTATAGAGATGGAAGGCTTAGAGGTGATGCATGAAATAGACATAGCTTCACAGTTGCAAGACCTAACGTTCAAAGCCAGAACCCCCAGCTGGAACTCTTCATAAAGGCAAGCACCTACGGATGAGATGCACAAGAGTCACAGTGCTTGTATCTAATGCATCAACAGAAAATTAAGATATAGGGCATGTTCCCTCCTTGATTTTGGCAGGCATCTTATTTTTAGTGCCTCTAGCCACCTTGGTAGCAGTATGACTGAAGTATTCCTCCAGAATAGTGGAGAGCTAAGATTCAGTTCTGTTGTCTGCTTGAGGGTATCTATTGCCAAAAGATACTCAAACTCACCAAGTCTCAGAATACTTCTAAACGGGAATTTGTTATATTATTTGGATGACAGATGCAAAATCACGATTCTGTAGCAAATTAGTTAGGGAGCTTACTGGGATTGGGAACACTGGCATTTCAGCCCTCCTCAGCTAGGAGGTCAGAGCTCTCAGAATTCACTGCATGAAAACGTGGTACCTGAATTTTTTATTCTTAAGATCTGTTATTTTGTTTGCTGAATATTCTGTAAGTTAGCTCAGTATTTATCGAGTTCAACAAAAAAATATATTGGTGATAGATTGTTGCAAATGGATGCTGCTGGGATATGGAACAGCTGTATTCTGAACTATGTAATAATGACTTGCAAGATCAGAAACCATGAAAAAAGCCCCTGGAGCTCCAGTACTGCTGAGTGAAAGGTGATGCCTCTATGGCCACATTATACCAGGTAGTGTGCAAACACCCAGAGACGGTGTTTATAATCCTGTGTCACCCGATCCTTCACTGCATTGTTTTAAAAGGAAACATTTGAAAGGTGATGTTTCAAAGGAGTAATTTCTGACATTCCAAGTATATTTTTGATGGTAAACATCAAAAATATTTCATCTTTTGCCTTGGGATCTTAACCTTTGTGAACTATTTATGTGAGCCAAAGGAGACAATGAAGAATTTCTGAGTGAATTTCAGGATTCCTGTGCTACCGTGAGCTGCTCCACACTGTCAGAAATGGCAGGCTGCTTGCATTAAGCAGTTCTGAGAATGTAAACTTACAGTCTGATATTTATAAAAAAAAAGGTGAGAAGGTGGCAGTTAGAAAATAAAGATAATACTGTCAGGTGTTTTGGGTAAATCAATGTTGGATGAGGAACCACAGTAATCCATGGGAGACAGAAGTGTCAAAAGAAGCAAATAAGCAAGTATGTCCAGCAGATACTACTGTCTAGACTATGGGATTCGGCTCTAATTACCAATGTTTTCTCCTTCACAATGTCTCTTGTTAGATAAAGTGACAACTCATTTCCTTCACATATGAAAACCAGATTTTTTTCCATACAGTTTCAGGTGTTTATTTTGGTTTGATATAAAAAGCAAATTGCAAACAAAATGTCAGCATGAAAGCAAGCCCCAGTGGAAATAACCTTGGGTGTATATAATGGGGATGGCAAAGAATCCACTGGAAACTGCACAGACTGGGTATACCTGACTGCTCATTATATCTTTTGGCAGCTATGTTAGTGTAGGAGGTAGGTGGCCTGAAACTTGGGGATTTTTCTTTCCTCCCCCCATCTTCTGACCTTTGTTCCATGGAAGAAAACAATCATTTTGCCGACTGGAGGCTGAGTATGCTGAGTGAAAGCAGTAAAAACTCCAGGTACTTTGCCAATGGATACATGGCCAGGTTAGGCTTTACCTTTTAATCTCAAATAAGGAATGAGTCAAGAAAACTTTGCAATAACAAAAGCAATTGTCTTTAATCCCAGGGGATGACATTGTCATCAGCTGGTTGGGTCACTGAAGCAGAGCCAAACTTTGCCTGTTTCTGTCTACTGTCTCCCTCCACGTAGGTAAAGGAGTAAAGTCCATTAACTGCATCTGGTATTCTGCCTCTGCAGCTCAGGTGCAGGCAGTGAGCACAGTGGCACGTGGTGGGCAAAGCTCTGGCATACATCTGAAGGGTTTGTCTCCTCTGCAGTAATACCTCATTGTGTATTCTGTAGCTTTGTTTGTCTATGAAGTGAAATCTTAGTAATACAAGAGCTCACTACAGCCTCCTGCTATTAAATATTTCCCTTGGGAGGAGGAAAGAGGCTCCTGTTTTGCATAAGAATTATGAGATGGACTATTAGCTCTGCTGTAAATTAAAGAGAAATTGCTTTCCCTGTCTGCTTTAATAAATCTCATGTCAAAAACTCCAAATTTGCAGGCATTACATGGAAATCACATTTGCCTAAAATTTCCCTGGAAATAATTCTTCTCACTTAGGAGCAAATGAGGAACAAAAAAAATAAATGACACTATTCCTCAGACAGCCCGAGAGATATTTTGCTGTGTTTAGGGCTATCATAATTACATTCATAGCGAGCAACTGAATTTAAACAAAGGGAAAAAATGTTTCACTGATTTTGTGTGCGTGAGCCAGAAGGATTAATATTTATGATTAGGAATGGTTTTTTACCTCTTTTTTTCAGTCCATTATTTTAAATATGAAAAGGCAAGCTCTTTGTCATACACTCTTGCAACACACACTCCTAGGTGATGAACAATGCCAAGCATGATAGCTACGGAGGTATTGCTTGTAAATGCTCCTGAAAGGAATGACATCCCACTTCTCCATCACATTACAACACCCCAGGCTACATAGCAGAACAAAGGCCTTTCCTTGCAGACTTCACTGGCCCCTTAGTACTGCTCACCTTTTCCCTGTGGGATAAAACCTGGAGCAGGAGTTTCCATCCCAGGCACAGTAGGGGTCTCGGGCGAGGCAGCAGTCGGCGCAGGCGGTCCCGTAGATGTGGCAGCGATGCAAGGATACCTGGGTGACCCCTTCATCTGAGCTCACGTACAGCTGTTGCTGGAGAAGGAAATGGGAAGATTTATTTCAGATGTGGAGGAGCTTCACCCAAGACTCGGCTAAAGCACCTAAAAACCTTTCAATTAACTTTGGAATTAACTCAAGACCAAGAGGGGAGCCACTAATATACATAAAGCCAAGATAAACAGAAATCCCCCAGGTGAACAGGCCTATAATATTTCCACCTTCCTGTTAGAAAACACTTAGAAACACTGGGGAACGTTAATGTTTTTTGGACATTGAGTGTCATTGTTCTGTTCTGGGGCACATAGGCTGAGTTAATATTGCTCAGATTTGAGAACTTGGTTCTTAGTCAGTGAGGATTATTGGCTCAGGCCTTTGAACTAAGTATTTTCTCTGCATATAGTCACTTTAATAAATATTATGCAGAGTTCCTGGTTGGATTCTCCAGTGCATGGATTTCCAAGACATAAAACCTAGAGATTATGTTGAGGCTTAGGGCCAGATTCTGATAGCCTTATATACCTGGACGAATAAGCCAGAACAACTTCTATAATAAATTAGAGCTTTTGCAAAAGAAGTTCAAAGTGAATAGGTCATCACCAAAATCTGGGCCAAAATGACTGCTTTACTCAGCAACAATTAACTAATCATTCTTAAAATATAAATTGTAATCAACAAAAACCTTGAAACTCTCCTGATCTTTTTGTCATAAAACTAAAAAAATTACACTAAATTCAATTAAGCGAATAACGTTTACTTATTAGTAATTTTGTAAAATATTGAGCAACATGTTGCTTGCAAAATCATGGAATACATATTTTTAGTTTGAGCATTTAACATTTCAGCAGAAATCCTCTCAGCTCTTTTCATCATTCTTATTGCCATCATTTATTACTAAGGAACAAAGATGCACAATTGCACCATGGACCCAACAGCCCCAACACCACCTTTCTGCATGGATCAGACTTGAAGGGCAAAATTTTATTTAGGCCTTAAAGAAAAAAAGGGGAGAGCGAATTTCCTCTTTTAGTACTTTTTTTCCTTAACTGTCAAACAAACCAACAAAAAAATGGACACTTTCAGTGAATTAGAAATGATACATAATGAATAGAAATTCTTTTATCTTAGTGGCTCTGGGACATAAAAAACAACTCATGCAAACTTCAGTCAAGTTTCTCCATATTCATTATGGAACATCTGCCTATACTTAGTATGCTGCACAAAACCTGGTATTCTAACACCTTTAAGTCAATTTGCTTCTCAATTAATAAGCACTAAGTAAGCATCCTACTTTTCTTTACCTTTTTAGATGAAATCTTCATTGTCGTTATAGGAGAATTACTCTGAAAGACAAAATTCCAAACCACATTTACAAGGACTCTCTTATTAATACTGTCCCAACATTAAAATTTGAAATTCAATAAAACCTAAGTAAGTCATAGCTAAGAAAACTATAACTTTTTATATCTTAGAAAGGCATCACTCACTCCTACTAATTTTTTGCTATTTTCAGAACTAAACAAATTACATATATACAATTAATGTCTCACAAAATGTATTGGCTAAACTCAACCGCATCATTATTACTCATGTGCATCAACAAGTTTTTGTACACTTCTAATTAACCTGCATCTGTGTTACCTCAGCAATATAGGAGCAATGTGTTTTGAAGCCATTATTCTCACTTTGTAATAAGAAACAATGTTTGTCCTTTGACAATGATGATAAGGAAAAATCATACAATAGCTCATGCATATTCACCACATGATCTGGATAAGAATATGTCATATTTCTCCTACACATTGTCTACGGCGCATAGAGTTTGGTTACCATCCAACATATACGTTCAGATAATCAATGACTAGAATGTTAAAAATGGCATGTGTGTTATCGAACGTTTCTTTCCCAGAGACAGTACTGTGTACTACTATGTGTCATCACTGCAGTCTTTTATTGTCTGTGTCCAAACCAAACGTCAAAGAGCTGGAAAAGGAATTATCAAATTCATTGCCTTAAGCAAGTGAAGCAATTCATTATTCTCATCCGAACAAATGATAAAATTGATGGTAATAAAAATGTTCAGGATTTTTTTAAGATTTAGCATTTGCTCAGTCACAAAAGAAAGCCATAACGGTGGGCTAGGATTAATTGCAGTGGACCACAAGCACAGCAGGGAGGCCAGGACTAGAAACGCTGGCTGCGAATCATGTGAATTGGCAACGGTTGGAAGGAGTTTAGGGCTGCTGCAGTATTTCATGAAATGTCTGGAGACTCAAGGTCAAATGCAACATTGGATCTAATGCCACATTCTCCTTTCCTTGCTTATACTCTGGAAAGGAATCAGTGCTTTGCTTACTCTCGATATTTACTAGCACACAGCCAGTGATCTCATTCCTGCTCTCTTGAAAAGACTCATCAAAATACTGCCATGCTGCCCGCACAGATTGCAATGGTAGAGGTTACGACATCATGATTTTTAGGGTGCAGGATAATAAAGTCTGTGCACAGACACCCAGAAACTAGGTTTACGTTGAGAATTCCTCTCAGCCCACCTATCTTCTTGCTGTATGAATTTATGTTTCAGTAAATGGAATTAGTAATACTTGGGTGAAGGGTACTCTTTAGGTAATATTACTCACATATATCTTTTTTAAAGGGAAGTCTTCAACAAAAGCCTAGCAAGACTAATTATGCCTTTATGAGGATTAACACAGAGCGTATTCTTTTCCTTAAAGAATTGTTAATGCTGCCTGTCTAGATAAAAAAGCTTAAATTTTCCTTTTTGTATCCCCTCAATGAAGTAGAGAAAAGCCCATGACAAAACCCTTAACTAAGTTTTAAAGACGCATACTACCATTTGCCCCGAGACTACCTGATTTAAAGAATAGCCCATTCAAAAATTTGAAAGGGATTTTTCAACATGAGGGCGAACATTTTCTTTAGGTTATTACAAGCTGCTACATGCCAAAGTAATTGACAGAGGCTATTCCCCTATTTCTCCCTGTAGTTGTTTGTGTTTCTTTTCAGCTCATTTTGTGTTGAGCTTGTAGTTTTCTTTACTCCAGAGGCCTGTGGCTTTGAAGAACTGGAGTTAAGCAAAATCAGCACTGGTTTGCTTCCATTCTGCAGCTTAGAATCAGGAAGATTATCAGATAATCAAAGAAGTACAAAAATCTTAGATTCCATCTGTAAATAGTGACAGTCTCAATACGTGATGCCAGTGATAGAAGTTGCCTTCTGGCAGCCACTATAACATTACCTTGTAAAAATGTGATTAGCCCCTTCTAGCTAGTACAACAACATAAAAAATAAGCAACTTAAATATAGGGGGAAAAAAAGACTTAAGCTAGCTACAGCCTTCATAACACTGGACATTTTATATTCTGCTTTGCATGGGTATCAAGATGACAGTATGCACATTTACTTGATCTTTTATCAAGTCACAGCTGCCCTTGCCAAAGTCTCTTAGAACAAAGTGTTTGTGTGAACATACACATTGGAAGAGTAAAAGTAGGAGCAAGCCAAACCTGAAAAACCTCCAGCTCTTCTAAAATGAGTTCTCCACTTGCAGAGAAGTTGGTGGGTAGGACAACAACTTTTTGTACGGTTCCTTGATCTGGAAAAGATGAGAAAAAGTAAGACCATGTGACAGAGACAAAGAAAAAAAACCCCAGATGAACCATTATCGATTATGAAAAGAAACCATCAAAGCAAGCACTATCACATAGTGAAAGGTAAGAAAAGTTCAGTAATTTCTAGGGTTTTGGGTCAGAAAGAAGCATGAGATGACTCCTTATATAGGAATATTATATACAGTATTCTCACACCTGAACATGAAGAAGTCATGGTAAGATTGGAGTTACTACCATTACTGCTACCATTCTACCCAAAAGGATCAATCAAAATCAGTATCTTCTGTACTAGTTGCTGTACAGACACACAGACAGAGGCAGTATCTATCCTAATGATCTTAAAGTAAAAACACAGCAATATAAACAGGTTAAAGGGAGCTACTGCAGAATTTAATATATATTCATATTTGTAAATAAAATGTAATGACAACTGATGACATGAAAGGTAAACATTCCAAAGAATAACTCTATCTACACCTAAACAAAGTAAGATGAAAGCTTTTTTTTTTCAGGAAAGTCAAACAATAATCAAATCTGTTACGTATTGGTAGGAGTTAATATTTTGGTCCATAAGGAAAAAAGGAAAAGCAAGGTGAAGTTATTGTAGCTACTCCATCATGGCTGTCCTCTCAAAATACAGTTCCAAGCCTCCCTCAGATCAAAGGAGTAAGAAGTAAGAAGGATGGGGCAATAGCAGTGTTTTTGCAGGGTAGATGTGATGAGTGAGACCAAAGGGGATATTTGTGATCAGTTTTCCAAATTTGTTATGTGGAAAGAATATATGAGATGGAGGGGTCCATCTGTGAAGGCTCTTAAAGGCTCAGACAGCCACTGAAGTATTTCTGATGTGGCAGAAAAGGCGGACTGTGGGAGAATCACAAGGACAAGCATTTTTACTTGGAAAAAGCACAGCACATAGAATTCCTCTTGCCTGAAAGGCCTGGAAATTAGACTGAGTAGAATAAATTTATTTGCTCAATACTGATTCTGAGGAATGAGACCACATGGTATAGATTCTGTTCGGCCTTCAAAAGTTTTATGAGCAATATAGACTTGTGCGGTTAGTAAAACATTAGTATAGCACAATATAGGTAAGTATCTACGTGTATTTTTATGAATTTGTGACCGAGGAAAGGAAATCTCAGCTTCCTGTTTGGCAATTCATGATGTAGACAACATAAACTGAAAAAGGGCAATTTTGCTTTGCTTTTAAGGTCAGTGACTAAATTGCATAGCTGAAGCTGCAGGGCAAGTTGGTTACAGTAAATAATTTACATCTTCTTATTTCCCTGGAGGAAGCCAGCAGATAATAATATATTTTATTTAAAAAAAAAAAAAGGTTTAAAGCCAGAATATTGATGTGTAACGACCTGACCACACACAGAGAGCACATTGCAGTATTTTGTCATTTAAAAAAAAAAAAAGAAGGAAAAGAGAAATTGAAAGCTGACAAGACTTAAAAATGCATAGCTATCAATTGTACATGCTCAGGGCACGTTAGGCATGAATTTTTCATGAGAATTTTCTGTGGAGAACATTTATTCTCATTATTCAATGGCACGATAAACCAGTTCCTTCCGAAGAAACTTTACTGAAACTAAATCTTGTGATAGCACAGCTGTGGTCTAGACTGGGTGCCAGTATTAGCAAAGCTATGAGAACCTGAGAGAGATTTACTAACTGCCAGGGCCCACCGAAGCTTTAAACTGCTGCAGATGCATCCCTCGTTGGAGCTAAGGAGAAGCATGTGCATATGCACGTGCATGTGTGTGTGTGCATTTCTGCTCCTGCTAAAGGGAATAACCCACTCACAAATATATACAGTTTAAGTCCAGTCTACCTCTGCCTCTTTGCATCCTTTTATCAGTGTGTTGTCTCTAACATTACAACATACCATACAAAATACCATATCAGAAGTGCAGGGAGGAGTTGCAGCCTTTTGTGTTTTTTTTCAGCTGCCTGAAAAGTCTCAACTACCTGTAACCCTGACATACAGGGCACTAAGCATGTTGACAGTGACCTTACCTGCAAAGAAATCTGAGGCTGCTGAGCCTCTGAAGAACCGGTTTATTTCAATGATCCATTAGCGCATGCCACACATTTAAAATTCCTAAATTGTCTTCAGTCCTCAAACATTGCCCCGAACAGAAATCAGAGCCTGAAGGGAGATTTTATCCCCGGCATTGGCACAGAAAATACTGATAATGCCTGACGCCAACTCCTTGTGTCCTAATAACCTTTCCTATTTGAAAAGTAGGTTCCTATCTACCTTTTTGTCACACCCCAGAAAAATACACAGAGTTAAGGACTGTTTACCTCGGTATTCAGTTCCCTTCACTCAATATTTTACCATTTGCTTTGACTCAGTATTGTACCATGAGGGACAGATCCTTGCAGAAAGGAATGTTCCATTGTTTTAGAGGAAACTTAATACAACATTTAAAATAAATATTCATGTTATGGAAAGTAGGCAGTAGAAAGTTATTAATTAAATAAAATTACTTAAAGCAAGGGATTCTAATAGTCTGTACATATATATATACACACATACTTCCAACAATACATGGCTTATAGGCTATAGCCCTCCACCACTTCTGGAAATAGTTTTTCTACTGTTTCTCAGCCTTTTCCTTAATAAATGAAAAGCAAATATTTGTGCCCAAAACCCACTTCGTATTTCCTTCTCAGTAGTACTGATGTCTCCACTATAAGCACAGTAGCTGACAAATCAAGTCACTTACACATGTTCACATCAGAAAGCTTATGGTACATCTGAGTTTTGTTGAAAACCTTATTTACTTATTCCCTTTAATGGCAAGGCAGCAAACTAAATTCCCTGGGTCAGAAGGAAGGTATGAAAGGATGCAGCACTGTGCACTGCAGGAGATATATGCAAAGTAGCACTGCCTGAGCTGTTTCCCAGTGTATTTAACAATAGATAATCTTTTGCATTGTAAATCAGGCATAAGAGATCACTAAACAAGTGTAAGTCAAATATTTTCATGTTTAGGTCAACACATGAAATTATAAGCTAATTCTGTAAAAATCATAAAAGTGAACAGGATGGTTTCCTTCACCGTTTACTTGTTACTTCCAGAAATCCACTTGAAAACAGTTCTACATTGTTATGATTTCACACAGTCATGAAAAAATCCATTGTGTCTCCAGAATATCAATCCACCACTAGAATGCATGAAGTGAAGGGGCAGATTTATGCTCACCAATTCCCTGACTTTTCACTGGGAGCTGTTTGCAGCTTCAGATCAGCCCAGCAGTCTGTGAGCTGAGGGCAAATGGACAAACAAGAAGGAATGTCCCTCAAGCTGACAGCAAGAGGACAAGAGTGACTCATAATGTTTTTCTGTTTCAAACCTGCTTGAACGACTGCAGGTAGCCCAGCTTGGCATGGAAGACAATGTTGCTGGGATCATGTTCCTTCTGAGAGGACTGAGAAACAGGGAACAGCAAGGGAGGAAAGTGCTAACAACCTGTAGACTAAAAACTGGTGTAGAGAGTATGCAGAGTGGGAAATAAATGGAGAAGGAAGGCAGTCCAATAAATGGTCCAAGGAAAGAAGAAGAAGAGACAAATTAATAATAATAGTATTAGTAGTAATAATAATAAAATATTCCTTGAAAGGCAGGGCATTATTGTAGGCTGGTATTAATCAGCTAAGCTTCATTGATAGCAGTTGGACTATGCCTGATTGCACTAATTCCTGGTCTGGCTGACCATGGCCAATGGAAAAGGCGAAGCTTAATGAACGGCAATTAAAAATACACAGGTGTTGGGCTGAATCTGCAGGTCTGAGTTTAAACCTCATTCTCTGAATTTTGACTAGCTTTTCTTTCCCCAGCCCTAAGTGAACACTGCAGTTGTCAGTATTGTGAGCCTCACAGAGAGTCAGGACCCATCTACCCCTGAGCCACATCACATGCACAAATTCAACAACAAATAAAACCCCTGACTTTTCCACATCATAAAAAAAGGACTGCAATGGACACCAACTGCTACTCTGACAGGAGTTTCACAGAGAGGCTTCCTCCCTCCCTGATGTGTCTGACGGTGCTGGAGACCCTCTGAAAACTTTTCTCTGTCTTGTACCTGTCAGTCTAGTGGCAGCTTAATTATTTTTGGTCTCTAATCTGGGTTGAACCTGATGCAAACAGATAACATTATGAAGAAAAAAGAAAGCAAAGAGTTTGCAGAATGCTTGCAATCTCTCCATTTGAGAAAAAGTTGAGGCTCAGCAGAGCACCTGAGATGGTGGCAGGTTAGCAGTCAGGGCTGAGAGCCAGGTCCCCACGCTCTCTGCTGTCCTTAGGTTTCTGGTGCAAGTCAGGGATCCAACCACAGCCACCTAACCTCTCTGTGCTTTAGTTCACTCATCTGTCAAAGGGGTGTAAGTTTTTTCCAGCTCATAGTATTACTGTGAGACCTCATAAAATTCAAGCTGCATCAAAACCCAAAAAGACAGATGCAAATGTCTAATGAGCTCACATTTGAGGGTGGAACTTTCACATAGCCCCAGCTCAGTCAAACTTTCGGGACACACTATGAGCTTGTTTGAACAAAAACAGAACAGGGGAAACGAAACAGGTGAAGGCACACCCTCTTAACTTACTTATCTTCTTAAAAGGCTGTGAAAAGGCTTTGGATGAGTTCATCAAGGAAAGGGTTTGAATGACTCAGACACTATGACCAAGAGGAAGAAGGAAACCATCTGCTGCCTGTTGTGCCACTGTTGTGCAACATCATCTTCCCAAGCTCACAGTCACGAAGCTACAGCCAGCAAATCTATAGGAGGCAAGTTTGCTCTTCTGACCAGATTATCACTCTCTGCTAGAATCTGTAGCTCATTACATGATTTTGGCTATTACATTACTGGAGGCTACTGTTGTCAACAAGGGTTAGTTTTCCAAAAAGACAGCCATCATGTAACACCATGAAAATGAGTATTACAACCTTATGCTCTGAAGACACTTACTGCATCCAGACTTTGAAAACAAGTGTTGCATCAGAGAAGAAAAGATAATAAGAAACATCGATCAACCTCATGCCACATCAGATGCATGTGGCTCACATTAATCTTCTGAATAAGCCACACTGAAATCTGAAGGGCCTTTTCATGACAGTAACTTAGATCTCTTTCCACAAAAACATATCCCATCTTGATAGCAAGGAGCCGAAAAAAATCCTATTGGTGCCTATGGCTGTTTAATGTACCCAAGTTTGACCCAGACATTTAAATATTTTCATAACACCAAGAGCAATAAAAAACCCCGTGCATAATCTTTTGGTTGTGCAATCTGCATGTACTTTGACCAAAAGCTTTCGTACTGCAAGCAGTAGGTGGCATGCTTAAAAAACAAATATTAATCTCAGGAAAATGTTCTCATGCTGTTTTACTGCTGTTCTTAAAACTCAGATGGAAAACAATCTACCAAAGGATAAACAGAAAATATTGAAAGCTTGGGTTCTTTAGATATAGCTGAAATGAGTAAAGTCATTACAGTAAAACTCTAGGGTGAATCAAAAACTTCAAGACTCAGTCCTGGCCTACCACAGAAATGGGATAATTGAAGCAGAACTCTAACCCCAAATTCCTGAACTGAATATGTTATTACTCATTGCATAGGGAAAAATTATCATCAGCATCGCCCTTGTCAAATACGCAAATGAGCCATTACATTCTATCCAAGTAAATTATCCCTCGGTGTTTGGGAAGACGAGGTATAGAGCACTCTTCTCTTGTAGCACTGCTCTCTACCATTAAACAGTTGTTCCTTACTCTAAATCAGCTCATTTCAAGGGGGGGGTGAAGAGATCCCTTTGGGTGGACTTAACAAAACCAGCAAGTTTTGTCAAGTGCTTTGGGAGTCTTCACGCTGAAAAGCATAGGGAAAACAGGAGATGGTTATCTTTTGAAAAGCGGGTGGAATGCTGCAAGAACAACGCCTGTCCCTGGGATTTATTTTGTTAGCTATGTAGGTGAGCGAGGGAGAACAGCAATGTATTAACTCTGGGCATGGACCAGGCCCTGTGAGCTCAGCACTTTTGTCTGGGGGTGCAAAGGAAACACTACATTTAGTTCACCTTAATGTGAAAAAATGACACAGCTGCCTATACCCTCCTATGCCATGGCTACATGATGAAAACCACTGGGGTTCTTGGAGCTTTATACTTCTGTTATTCTTCACTTGTATTCAGGAACTGATTTATTACTGAGGCTATAGAGGAGGAAGAGAGGAAAAGCTAAACATTTTGTGTGCTCTGCATCTGGCAAGACATAAAACACTCCAATTTCAAGCATGAGACAGGTCACTGACAGTGACAGACATGGCTGGCAACATCTCAGTTCAGCAGCAGTAACTCATCATCTGAGCTGAGTGTAATTGTCACCAGGTGTCAAGTCCCATTGTCTCTGGCTGTGGGGCTCCAGGCTCCCAAGGAAATTATCACATGAAATTCTCCTATACAATCTGGTTTTTGCATTTGCCGGGACAAACTGACACCAAAGCAAATCCCCTCTGCATTCCTTTTGACAGTTAATATCTCTATCGAATCCTCCTGAGTCTCACAGAAAGCAGAGAATAAAGAAAACAAGTTTCTCCTCTCAGTGGCTGAAACTTGATCACTTTTATTTAAAAGGACTGAGAAATGCAGTAGCTTACATCGTACCAATTTCTTCTGAGGAAGACCTTGGAAGCTATTAACGTCCTGTGCCCTGCTCAGGAAGAATAATGCCTCCCCTCCAACCAACTAGAAAGCAGACAATGATCCTCATCTCCAATGTAATGTGGAAGATAAAGCAATGAATATAAAGTATTGAGCTGCAGTTTATGTATTTGATCCATCATGGATCCTGTGCTGATCCCATAGAAGAGGATTAACAAAGTGTAAGAACAAACTGAGGTACGTTAATCTTTTTAACGAATCACAGATGTATGTGTGAGGCCACACTGACCACTTAAAAAGAGCCAGAAGCTAATCAAAGTATAAAATGAAATTACCCATATTTGTCTCTTGCAGAATTACTAAAATGCTAACTATCAATATTGTGATTTCATGCACATTTCAAATTTTCATTACATTTCCAGTATTAACTGTCACTGCTACATTAATGATCCTGTATTGGTTGGAAACTTATATGTCTTTATCTTTTCCACTAATCTTTAGTAGAATTTTCCTCCAATTGACACTAGATGCTTATAGAGCATTTTAAAACAATGGCATCGCTATATAAAAATTGCATAAAATGTTCATTTGAAAGTTATGTACTAGCCTACCAAGCTATTACTCTGGCTAAACATAGTGATTTGGCAAGGAATAAAGCTAAGAGAAAACCAAACCTTCTCTTTTACTAAGTGTTTTTGTGGAGTTGTGTAACAGCTGTAGGGACATCTATTAACATTTCTGGTACTTCTACAGTAGTGTACAAAGACTCTTTTCTTTACTTCTTTAGGAAACGAGGAAAATTACCCTAAGGGGTCCCAAAGTCAAGAACTGTAGCTGCATTAATTAAACTAAAAAGAAAACGTGGTTACATGTTAGGGGAGGCAGGGGGAAACGCACCTCAAGAAAGCACTGTCCTAATTAGCTTAATTCGGTAGTTTCTAATGACTCTGCAAGTAGGATCAAAGTGATCTTCAAGAACACCTTAAAATCACTTATCAACTGCCAAACAAGGAAACAAAAATACCCAGATAAAAAACTTGATGAAATTCCTAATGTAATTCATTACCCAGAGCTTCTTCTACCCTGACTATGCCTTATAGTATTCTAAGCATTCACAGTACAGTAGACGGTGACCTGGTAAAGGTTTGACACAAGAACACAAATGAAGTGTTTCAGTTTTCCTGTCTCCTTTCACTGAACCGCAGAAGCCTGTAGGCTGGACGGGGTCTCTAGAAGTCATCTGGTCCAGTCCCCCATTCAAAGCGGGTCCAGTTAGAGCACGTTGCTCAGGGCTGTGTCAGGTTGGGTTTTGAATCCTTTGAGTCTTTGAGGAAGGAGAATTCACAGCCTCTTTGGGCCCCTGTTCCAATATTTGATCACGCTGACAGTGAAAACCTTTTACTCTATATCTAATTGCAATGTCCGACATTGCAACTTGTGTCCAATCCCTCTCACTCTGACACCGAAAACCTTGAGAAGAGTCCAGATTTGTTTTTTCCCATTAGGTAGTTGTACCCTCCCGTTAGGTAGTTGTCAACAGCAGTAAGGTCCCCCCTTAGCTTTCTCTGAATAAACCCAATTGTCTCAGCCTGTTCTCATACATCACATGCTACAGTCCTTTAACTGATCTTGTTCCGTTAGGTCAATGTTTTCCATGTACTGGGGAGCCCACAACTGGACATGGTACTCCTGACAGGAGTCAAATACAGGTGAAGAATCCCTTCCAGCAACCTGCTGGCTGGATACGCTTCTGCTAATACAGCACCATACGCAGTTGGCCTCCTTTGGTACAAGGGCACCCTGCTGATTTTGATAGTTGGGGAGGTTTTTCTAAGAGTGAAGAGAGTTTATTTTAATCCTGCCCCTATAGAAGCCTGATGCTCCTGAGAGATCTTTTAGCACCAGCTTCCTAAATCTATTATAACGGGAAGGTTATTCGCAGCCCCATGTGAGTTTGTTGGCAGACACGGTTATTCTACAAGCAGAAAACAACCAGGACCCCAATAACATGTGAGCCATAAAAGCAATGCAGCCATCTCTGTAATTATTTTCTGATGTTCACAGATATATTTGTTCTCCTGGAGTTCTTTTCCTTTGTTCTACTTGAAACCATCTGGAGTAAAAAAGATTAGCCTTTGTGCCTATCAATCTATAATGCCCTGTTAAGCCAGCAGCAGTTTCAGATGTGAATGAATCCTAGGGTCTAGCCAGAGTACCACTCCGCTTGTCTGCTTCAATCAGAAGAGTGTGATTCATATCTGAATATTTTAAAAAATCAAAATTGATCAGTATGAGAATCACTTGACCTGTTCCCTGCAGACTTCAGAAGCATAACACCAGATTCAAATCTGATGTAACTAAAAACAAAATGTAGGTTATATTAGACAGAAATTATTTCAGAATACTTGGATCAAATTCTCTGTGTCCACTACTGCTAGGACTCCAGCCATTTGTTTCTTGTTCTCTGCTAAGTACTTCCATATTTTTACTTTTTTTTTTTTTGTGGAGTTGTTATTTCTGCCTTTGTAACATCCTGATCAGCTTGTGTTTTTCTTCAGAAGTAGCTTACACAGCATATAGTAAATAATGATGATGTGAGTATACAAAACAATACAAAGCCAGATTTTGGTATTTTTACTCATGTTAGAGTGCATCAAATTCTACTGTGGAATCCTGTTGCAGACAAACCATATTCAAGAGAATATTATAATTTAGATCAAATACGTTATACACTAGTGTTGATTTCTGTCTCAAATAAAATTCCTATCAATACAATGTATCTCTTGCACCTAAATAGCATCTATAGTAAACATAAAAATGTGCAGAAAGTAAAAAGAACATAATGTATGGATTTCTATAGATGTTTTTGTAGATAGCGAATACATTTAAACAAATGTTTCTGAAAGCTGTAAGTTGTACAAATTGGGGTTGACTGCAAATTATAATGCAATGGGGGAAAACAACTGTTGCTAAGTTTGTCTTACCTGTTCCAAGAAACAAGACATGATACCTTCCGTCAGCAGCATTCACTCGATCCACAGCAATCTTTGTATACTTGTAGTCGGCTCCTATCCGGATGATTAATGGCCTCTTGTGTATTGGGTAAATGGGATTAAACATCAAAGGGTGATTCCTGATGAAGGTCACAACATCGTCTGGAAACTCTTTGGTTGTCCGTATATTAGGTGTGAAGGCTCCTCCTGGACACTGTAAGAAACATGGACAGTAATGCTTAACAATACTTGCCATCTTTCAAAGAGTTTTCATCTCCAACTCATTTACAAATATTGACAGATAGTTGACAAAGTAAGTTCCCAAAAGAGCACTTCAGACTCTGACTGAAAGTAATTATGTTCCAGTAATGGGAATGAAGTGCTTGAATAGCTGCGCTTTGAACTCCCATCAATTCCGATAAAGCAAACACAAACGTATTTTTGCACTTTCAAAACCCAGCTTGATGGCAAAGATCCATACTTCTGGACCTATTTCCACATTCTTTATGCTTCCAAACTGCCTGTTGAAAAGAAACATCCAAGCGATTGGTATGGGAAGATACCAAACTTTTGCAGCTGATTTGTTACAGAATTAGTACAAAGGCAAAAGGTAAAATCTGATACCGAACTGTAATTTGCTCAATATCCCTCCAGTCATTACATTGATTATGAGATGGTGAAAGGGCCTGTGACTCATTTTCATTTGAAAAAGCAGTAATATGGAGTTGATGAGGGGGTCCCATGACAACTCATTTATATCTGAAAAGATTGACCATTCACAAGATCTTGTCTATACTTTCCTCTATGCCTGAGAAGTAACAGAGGTCCATGAATACTCTGGATGCTTCTTTAAATGTAATGAAGAACCATCCCAATAATCAGCTCCCAGGCATTCTGGACCTCATGAGGAAATAAAAGTAATCTTAGAAAACTCAAGTGTTTACTGAGAGTGAAACTAAAAGACGACTGTGGGAAGAACTCAGGAGCTATGTAACTGGTACAATGTTCTGGATGTACCTATGTTAATTTACATGACTTTTTTCCAGCTACTGTTACCTCACTTCCTCTTGCTGCTCCTGAGCTTTCATTTTCCCCCTTACCAGATTTCTGAGCTGTGAAAGTCTCCTCAGAGTATTGGAGATGTTCAGAAATGTTTCAACAAATATTTTTCCAGTTAGAAAATGTTGATTTGTTCAATATGAAGCATTTAATGGAAACTTGTTTATTTTGATGAGGACCATTCTTACGTCTAGGATGGAATTTCTGGTCAAAACCACAGACACAAAAATAGCTAGTAGCTTAGGGAGAGATTTACCTCACCTGACTTCTACTGTCTCAAAGTCAGGCATTTATTCTTAGTTGGCCATCTAGGTTTCCTCTGTAGGCAGTAATTCAGACTAGATGCCCTGCTTTTAGATGGCTAAAATTACATAAAATGAATCATACTCTGAGAGACTAGGAAACTTGCTGGGGATATATGAGTCATGCGTCCAACCTACCTGATGCAAGCAAATGTTAGAATCTGGGTCTTCACTTCCCAGGGGATCCCTCTAACCACCAGGCAGGAGTGCCCGTTCTACCCTTCCTGCTAAAAGCTGTTCCATCTTATGCACCTAATTAACTATTCATCAGGCAATACCAGGGACCAAGTAAAGAGGGGACTGCAGCCTAATCCCAGTCTCTAGAATCATCTTCTGGCTCAGTTAGGATTTAATTATTTAGACAAAGTAGAACAGCTCTGGTAGGAATTCTTTAAAAGAAACTGCTCTGGCATCAGTTTCCTTTAGGAAGAAGAACTGGAACTCAGCTCAGATATGGGTCTCTTTTCTCATCTGACATCCTTGACAATTGATTCTTCTGGACTCTTATTTATCCTGAGAGTTTTGGTTTGGTTCTCATTAGAAATGACACTATATGCTAGCCCTCCAAGATTGCTTGCAAAATTGACTTCTTATTATCTTGTCTGCTCTACTCCTTCCCTCTGACACTTCCATCCACAGTCTTCCAGGAAATGTATGGACCTATCTGCTAAGATTAGCAACAAATGCTGAAAAAAGAACTGTGTTCATAAATTTGTGGGCTATTAGCAAGATTATTCTACTTGGTAGTGATCTGCCAGACCCTAGTTCCTCTCCAGAGGGATTCTGTTTCACGAGCAGTTCAGATTAAACTTTCCTGTCCCGCATAGCTCACTTAAAAGACTTTCTCTGATACTTTCTATCCTTCCATTCTTGACTTGGAAATCATAAGACCTTTGTCTGTGACTTCCTGCAAAAATGTCTGTGCTATGGTTCACCTCAGTATGACCCTAAAAACTTACATTATATCATTGTTCTGAGGAAAGCCTCAACAAACATCTTTAGTCAATTAATTCTTTTGCTATCCCTCATATAAACCAATGAGAAGCAAAAGATGTTACTGAAGAACCCTATAAGCTCTCCCTTTCCTGGAGGGATTGAATGTGTATCCTTCACACCTCATTCAAGGAGTTGGCTACATGATATTTATGTTCACAGTTGATCACCATGCAGCTAGATTGCAGAGAGAAACAGAATTCTTTAATTTACAGCATATTCTCCAACATGCTGTAGGTATAAAAACTATTTCTGTAAACTCTGAAAAATGGAAACTATCCTCAAACTTCACTGAATTTAGTAGCAAGCTGCCAATTATGTAATTTTTTTTCCTTTCTTTTTCCATAAGTAAATTTTGCTTGTGGAGAAATAAGAAACCATTGGTATTTAGTGAAGGGCAGCCAAACACTGCGGAGTTAATTATGGACAAATGAACGTATTGCTTTATTTAATCATGCTGAAGCTATACTGAAGCCTTTTCTTTGTTTATCCAATGTGCTGTGACACAATGAACATTTATTTCTGTCCAAAGGTTTATTATGAATATCTCTTTAGGCAACTGTAAAGTAGGATTTTCCGTGTCATATAAAAAAGCATCCCTGTCTAGTCCAGCATCCCAGAAGTTGTGAAAACCCTACGTTCCAGAGGAAAGAGGCTCATGCCCCATAGCCTGCAAGCATGGCTATTCAAATTTAACCCTTTGAACACAAATTCTCAGCAGCAGAAAAATCCCCATGTCCCGATTTCTACAGATGCTTTGACATAAGCGAAAAATAGAGTTTGTGGAATGCATTTAAAGGTGGAACTTTTTGACACTGAAAAAAAAGCAAAGTCCCATCTTGGAAAATATACCTTTATAATACCGTGTTGTGGCTGAATTGTGAGGAAGCACTGAAAAGCCAGTGATCAGAAAACAAGCAATGATCATCTTAAAAGAATCTCTCCTGGCTTTATTTTTTGTGTGAGCTATGATCTAAGAATTTATCTTCACATTCGGAGCTCAACAGCACATCTGAAAAATGTAGATAATTTCTGGCACCATGTTAAATCCAAATCTGAATTTTCTTTTTCCCTTTACATTGTGCTGCCCAATTTCTTTAGGGCCATGTGGAATACCTCATAAACCTCCATGAGGCGAACCAAGAATAACATGGCAGTGGTTGAGGAAACACATACAAATACAATATTCTGAAGCAGCAAGAAACTCTGAAAAGTGACTAATCACAGGAGTGTGAAACTTCCTGTTTAAATGGGGCATTTATGTTCTTTTTTTTTTGGTAAAGTTCAAGCTTAAAGTCTCAGTGAACTCATAAGATTACAGCTGTATGGATTAATTGCAAAGAATAATGCTAGCATTGGACCTTAGTGGAATATCAGGTATTGATTAGCTAATTCTAGAGATCTGGGAACATAAAGTCCTAAATCTTATAGCCAGTAATAACTGCACTAAAATGTCATGGAGAATTGTGTGAACAGGGAGAGCTATTCCATGTATCTGAGCATTAGTGTATGAGAGAAAAAGAGAGAGAAAGAACAAGATCTACAGCACAAAGATGAATATGAATGAAATAGCGATATGGTTAAAGGTTCTTGCAGTGACTTGCAAAATTAAAATAAAAATTGATTTCCTGTGATAAATGGAAAAGCAACAAAGTGTTCATCTAAAAAAAAAAATAACTACATCGCTGAGAGATGATTTATGATTCTGTGCATACTTATTTAATTCTGATACTTAAGAAATTGTAAGAAGACTTCATAGGAGTCAACAAAAGACCACACTACCATACTTCATTTAGCAAATATGGATTTAGAGAAGATTCTAGAGAAAGTTCATACATTCTTCATTAAAGCTGGAAATATTAGACTTCATACTTTTGCTAAATCTAAATTAAGAATAGTGCAAATAAGTAAATAAAGACAAAAGTGCATCAACACCAATTTTTCTACACCGTAAAGGTGAAAAGAAAAAAAACCAAATAATTTTGTTTAAAACCTTTTATGAGACATTTTTGTAAAACTTGGAAACAGAGCTAGCTCTAATGGTGTACAGAATTCATTGGAAGATTATTACTGCCCCTGATACAGTGAAAGAAAGTGCTGAAAAATTTTCAAGGCATACAGAAAACATTCTTATCAAGAAGGACTACTACGATACACTGATCAGCATGAAAACTCATCTATTTATAGGTCTCCCTTCTAAGATTCAGTACGTGACAGCATATTAGACCTAGTCAAATGACAAGTCCCGGGTGCCTGGTTCTCTACTACATCTCCCAAGCATCCCAGTGGAGCTGCAAAACTTTAGAGTACTATGGAAAATTCATGCAGACTGAAGACAGACTTACATACGTTTGGATCCAGACTGTAGAACACACTCACAATGCTGTCTTTGTATGCTTCTTTATTTAGCTATCTTTTGTTCAATTATACACACAAATTGTAAATGTACATGTAAACAAGATGACTGTCATCTAGTGAAATAATTCTTACCACCTTTTCAGCAGAAAGAACAAGAGTGTTCAACATTTTGCATGACTTTCAATTCTTTCTAGAAGATTTCCAGATACTACATGATTTGTATGGCAAGCTGAGAAGCAAATAAAATTGTTCTGAAGTGTAACTAAGTGTCATAGTCCCACATAGTCCATTCTCTTGGAATAAATAATATTTATTTATGTATTAAACATAGACAAGTAGTTGGCAAGGCTGCATAAACATCTTTGTACTTACAGTGCCAGGTCGCGGGTACGGAATTCTGCCCTGATATGGAATCAGCTGGTGGTTTGGGCCCTCCTTGTGTGCAAATGGCCCATTGAACACGGTCTGGATGTCAGATAGATGATACACACACACAGCTGAGCCTTTAAATATGGAGCTGGAAGACAGGAGGAAAAAGTTAGTATTGCTATCTACCAACTTCTGTATCGCTTTTCCATCATTTTGCATGGTCCAATGACGAAAGATACCTCTAAATTAATATATTTAATACAGTTTAATGCTTAAGGAGCATGGATTTAATACATGTAAAATCAACTAATCTAGCTTTTCAATATACACCATTACTCCTTAAGACCCAGCAACTTTTTGAACAGTGAACCAAAAAAAGAGGGAGGAAGGTACTACCCTACTTATTTTATAAATATATTTTATTTATATTTAAAATATAATTTTATAAGAAAATTTCCTAGTGTTGAATATAAAAGAAATATAATCTGGTCCCAGTTAAATCAATGGCAAAAATATTGCTGACTTCAGTGAGACAAGAGTTTTATAAACTTTGTACTGCCAAGCTCAGCACAGGTTTTCAGAACTCCCTACCAGTATATTAACCACAAGACCTCCATGAGCCTCCTAAAATACATGGGTAAAAAATTAATCAAAACATCCAGTGCAATTACAATTGGTTAGATTACTACAATCAGTTGCCAGCTTTTCTAAGCAAAAGGGGGACAGGTTGTGGCTGTAAAAGAATTACTCCTATACAGTCCTCAAATCCACCCACAAAACTGGTCTTAAAAAGACCCCTTCAAGAGGGTGAAGTTTGATGCTTCCTGAGGAGAACCCGGGGGGGGTCACCTATGAGAAGGGCATGTTTTCTCCACCGCTCTGGGTTCAGCAATGGTCGCAGATGGTCTCAGAGAGCACAAGCCCTGAATGGCCTCCATCACCCTGCGATGATGAAGGGCAGTAGGGGAATAATTTCCAGAGTGATGCTAAGGCAATGAATTAACTCCTTTTTTTCTCTCAATGCATGTAAGGCTTGAGATATTTATCTTAACAAAGTGGAAACTCCAGACAGTCTAAAATCTGCCTGATGTTAACTGTAGGATGAAGATAATCCAAGTAACTGTCTTCAACTGAAAAAGAAAAAAAACACTCCAGAAAAAAAATGAAAACATTACATATAGTGTCTAAAGAAGGAAAGTGAAATCTACATTGCCCTCAGCTATATGTGGATATATTAGTAGGAGGAACCTTTTAGATGTATCATGGTATTTGGGGAAATTTTAGTAGGTATTAATAGGTTTTAAGAAATGTATTTAGTTTTTTCCAGATGTTTTATGTTAGACTTATAGGAGATTATGCCACTAAAATAATTTTCTTCAATATTACTTGGTTTCCCTCTGTATGGTTTAGATAAAAATACTAGTAGTTATTTGCTGGGATGTTTCTCTCTTTTTACTGTGATGAGTTGGAGGTCTACAGAGGTGAAGATAAGGGAACTGTTAAGGAGCAAAAATCCTTATGATTGCTGTATTTAACTAGGTGACACATTCAATTTATAGTTGAGCAAAGAGGAAGAAAGCATAGACCATGTGACTGACGATAACAGAAATGCGTGAGTGTAAATACTTCAATAGAGAGAGAAAACAGCTGAAGAGCCAGGAAAAAGTGACATTTTCTCTTTGTTGTCACCTTATATGGGCCTGTGATTCAAACCTCTTTTCCACTGCAGGAATACCAGGAGAATTAGGTAAAAGTGTTTCCAGTTCAGGCATGTTGCATCCACAACCTAATCATAAGTGTGGTTTTACTGCTAAACATAACCTCAGCATTTTCTCTTTCTGTGCAGTAGGAATCATAAAATGTAGACAGCACCAGCTGTTTACAAGTTATGGGATTCTTTTTTTCCCAATTAAATAGCCAAAAATCATATTTTCCTGGCTGATTCACATATTTGAGAAAGCAGATCCCTGGATCTGCATGGAAAAACACAGAAAAGTGTATCAGGAACAAATATTTTTTCATGCAAGGATTTTTCTACTAGAAACTGCCATTAAATTAATTATTAGTAATAAATAAAATAATTTTCTAATTTGATCAAATAATTTAAATGAAATTTTAATAAAAGCAGAAAACCTCTTTGAGAGTAAGTAATAACATCTAAATAAGACAGGATAGTATATCAGAAATCAGTAAGCAGTAACTATTTCTACTCTGTATACTACTACTATGTGGCGAGGGCAAGAGAAAAGTGAAAAAAATAAAGGTAGAGATGGCAGAATCTGTTGGTCCACCTATCAGTCTCTCTTTGTGGAGAGTTTCAGCACAGTAAGCCATATGTAGTACTTCCACGGCCCTCTGGAGCTCACCGAATGCTTTCTAAACTGGACAGTAAGTGAGTACTACTGACTGATAATGAGGAGCTTAAGGCTGCAAGGAGGTGATCAAATGCCATATAAGCTTGTCTTTTCGTAGCCAGCTGAAGCCGACATGGGTTATTTGCCATCTGTGCGATCATCTGCCAGCTGAGAGCCTGGAAATGATTTGTATGAATTCATGTAAGAATTCCCGGTTTGATCCTTCGGGGTGCTGGATGTCCTTCAGGAGGTGTTAAGTGCTCTCAGATGCCACATGAGTTTGCTGCATTGAAGTCATTTAGCTTTCTGCTGCTGAACAAGTGGCCCTCCACAGAAATGTTTTCCCAGTGCCAGCTGACAGTATGTCCGGGAGCAGCTTGCTCCAAGCAGCATAGCTCTAACATAGATACCAACAGGAATGATACCGAGAATGTCACTCCTGCATGCAAACGATGGCCACAGCAGATAGACAAAATTGCACAGAACAGCCTTGACCACAAACCGTCACTTTCGTTTTTCATATAGAAAATTGGGCAGTTCAGAAAGGTAACTTTTTTCAAATCTCCCCATTTACCTTGATGTTGTAAAAATTCCATACACAAGTGTCGTTCTGGGGTTGTCTGTCTCTAAAAGAAACACATCCTCTGTAAGAAAGAAAAGAAAAAAAAAGTATTTTGAATACTAATAAAAACTTTATTTTCCAGTTTAATTTACGACTTCATTCCTGCTGAAGTCAACAGTAGTTTTGTCTCAGACTTGAACGGGAAAAAGCAGACATCGTATGAATGGACCGCGTGGATAAATCTAGCATTTGGACATTCAGAAACAGATTTGGAAATTAGCTCCACACCATCTAGCATTATGAAGACAGAAGGCAAAGTTTTTCAAATGTGTTCAGGATCCATGTCACACGTTTCTTTCAGCTGGATCTTGTTGCAGGAGGTTGTTTAACAGTAGGCAAACCTTGAAGTTGTAGTAGGTCAAAGACAAAGAGTTCCCATAGATGGATGTAATCCAAAGCAGGACAATTAGGTGTTTTGTCGTATAGTACACGCTCTAGATGCCCTCACTAGCTCATTTTCTACATGATATGAATGACACGCAGCTTTCCAGTGAAGACACTGAGAGATGTAAACCTCCCAGCTCCCGTTGTGCAGGGGTTTGTTGACTGCACTGCGAAACTACCTGCTCACTGACCTGAATTTGCCCACTGTTACCTCTGATCTGCTGATTTTTTTTACACTTCAGTGAAAAATACTTCAATCTCTGACAGTTTTTCCTTACAAATATTTTTAATAACTAAAATGAAGCTACCTCTTAAGCTTATTTTACAACACACAAAAAGACTGAACTGTTTGAGCTTTTTATCATAGAATATGTTCTTTAGCTTTCCATTCATTTATGTGGCTACTTCATTTAACCCTCTGAATTTTTGAAATATTCTTTTAAATATGCCAAAAGCAAAAGACTTCATCATGCAGAACTGGAAGTGTTACACTCTTCTGCATTATACATGAAAACAGAAGCATGTGCTTGCTCTTTCCCATTTTTCTGCATTTCCAGCTGTGGCTCTATTCCTCTTCTTTGCTAGAGGATTGTGCTGGGAGCTCAGGCTGAGAACATTGTCTCCTATTCTCCTACAGTTTGTCATACAGAAAACTAAAAGCAGTTATCCTACTGCTTTGCTGAAGAGGATGGGCTGGTAAATCACAGTTCTGAAAGATAAGTTGCTGTGGCAGTGCTAAGAGGCACTGGGAACTTCTGAAATTCAGTCCTCCGAGCACCTTGCACGTTCTGAGCTACAGCAAGTTAGGATCTGCTCCTAGGACCATCAGGTTCCATCGAAACCAAAGCAAGTACACCAAATAGTCATAAAGATATCAGGTCAAAAAGATTCCAAACCCCATTTCCTATGATGAGAATCAGGAATAATGACAGAGAAAAAAGAGAGAGATTACAATGGAGAGAAGGTCAGAATCAGATGCAGCCCCAGTGTGGGGCCCATTAGTTATTTATATTATTTATAATATTTATATTTACATTTGTATTTACATTTATACTAATACACATACTAAATCTTCCAATACCTGAATTTAGAACTATGACTTTGTACATCACAGCTGGGGACAATACAGAATTTGAAACTGTCTGATAATGTTGTTTGGCACTTAAGTATCAAGATATGCATCTATTAATTCCTTAATGAAAGGAAACCACTTGTTACTACTGTATAGATTATTCACCAAATATGTGCAGTGTTTCATATGTTGAACTGAAAATGTAAGTGCCTGGAGGAATCCTGAGAAATTATATTTATTTATAGTATTATTGTTGGTGCCAGTAACAGGCTTTATTGGCATTATCTTGAACTATCAAGCTGAGGCCTCTACCTAGTGATCGAAAAAGAAAAACTGTATTGTGAAAAGGTGTGTGTTACACAGTGGTATAAGAAACAGTTTCAAAGAAATGTATGTTCAAAAATCTCTACCATAATCCTAACTAGCAGCAAAATAACAGTAGACTCACTTACATGTTCCCTTCCAAATATTAATTCTTTACGTATATAATTCCTTTACATAGTCAAGATTAATTACCTTTATTTCAAAGACAATGATAATTACCCAGAGAAATTTATGAAGAATTTTTTCATTTCCTGTCATAAAACTGCAAGGGGACTTTTGTCAAAAATTTCTAGAGAGCCAAGATTTCACTGTCAACAACTTGAATAAGGGCCTGTACGAACATCAGTAATTAAATATGCACAGGGTGCAAGATTTAGATAAAACTTTTAAGGGATTTTTTTGCCATACCTAATTCATCAAAGTACGTTTCTGTTCCATCTTCATCCATTACTGAGCACACAAGTCTTGCTTTCAAGAATGTTGTCCACTTGTTGACGAGACTACGCTGACCACCTGTGTCATTCTGGAAAGGAATATTATTTTCAGAAAAAAAAATACAACACAGCTAACATTTTACTGGGCTTTCCTACATTTCCCTCAGGTTAATTTCACTCATCATCTAGACAATTATGCTGGTAAATTCAATATAAAAATTAGAGAGGCCTAAACAAAATCCCCTCATCTAAACACTCCAGATAGAGGAAAAACAAGAACTAGTTTTCTGAGCAGACTTTCTGTGCTGGGCTAGCAGAATTGGGAGGGTCGGGCAGTAGATTTTGTGCAGCAGCAGTGTGTGTAGGTACGATTGGGAAGGACTGCGGAGGTCCGCATCACTCACTGACACCCCGAGTGGAGAAGTCCACGCTATCTCTAAAAGGTCTAATAGTCCTACGGAGGGATGTTTCTTCTAGTCCTGACAGCAGTATAGCTGCATCTGATGTAGTAGCATGGGTCAAGCTAGTTTCGCGCTGTTGCAAGTCCTGCTAGCGTGGTCCAGAGCTGGCTTGGTCACGGCTCGCTCGAGATCTTTCCATCTCTCGCTGGTGCCAGGTGGAAACTGGAGCCGCTAAACCAGATGGTGCAGCGCAGAGGTGATAGCTCCTGCCTTGTTCTGCTGGCGAATGCCTTATCTAAGAGCAGTACCTTCCAAACTGCATGCCACAACGTCACCCAAGGAAAGGGAAAAAGGAAAGGCAGAAGCTAGGCAAATGTGGTTTCGATGAAATGCTGTGCATGTTTCACTGGTGCTCCTGGAGCTGGTAATCCCACTTTTTGGGTGACCCATAAGGGGTCTTGTGGGGGGGTCTTTCTTGGCACCATCGTACTAATATATTTGGCCAGTCTCAAAGGTGTTGATATATGAATATGATAGTATACAAGTATACAAATACGAATGGCTCAGATTTATTTTCATTGGCTTTAGGATTCTGCCACTGACTTCAGTGTAAGTCTAAACAGGCTGAGGCCTTTCAGAAATCATCTGGGCTTCATTATAACAGTAACAATAACAAATACAGCTATAATTGTGTGAAAAGTCTTCTTGCAAAACCTCCAAAAAGGCCTTTGGGCACCCTCACAAAAACACAGAAATCAGGGATCATAAAAGCGATCATATGCCTCATCATATCGCCAGAGAAGGAATTTAACACAATCCTAACACATCCCACACCCGTACACAACAACATCACAAAGCACCAAATTCTAAAGAAGACCCAGATTAAAGACAGGGAATACACAAACGCTCACAATTATCTTCCTGAGCCTTTCCAAAAGAAGGAATGAAAAGGCTAGCAGTAATTATGCATTTATAATTTTTCTCTCATTAAAAAAAATCCATTTCAACAGAGATATTAATAGCTGCTTCAATCATTTTTCATCTACAGTTGATTACAGATATGAAAAAGGAAATAGAGACAATGAGGAGTGCTGTGATCGTAAATTAATTACTGCACAGGAGTAGCCATAACTCCTGAATTTAATTTTCCTGTGCACGTTTTTAAAGTTAGACTCACACATACATCAATGCAAGAACTCAGAAAGGACAGATACTGTAAAAATGAAAACAATATTTGAAAGTTAAATCAACCCATTTAAAAGCTTGGCTCTGGTATTTCCAATGTGTTTCAAAGATTTTGGGGAGGGGTGTGTGTGTGTCTGCGTGAAAGACTTCACTGTCTTATAATTCAGTATTTCTAAGCAAAGAATGTACCTTATTTGTGCAAAGGACAGCAAGTTTGGAAATTCAACACAGGTAACTATTCTGACTCAGTCAGAGAAATACACTCTACATTTCCATATCATTATAGGTATAGCCAGAGATACATAACATGTTCAGACCCTAGCTGTGTGTTCAGTAACAGGTCTTCTTAATTATGAATGTGAAGGCTGAAACAGGAAATTTGTTTCGAATATAGATCAAAGGCTTTTCAATTATTTAGTCTTTTAGCTTATCATGTCACACTAGCAGCTTGTCCCAACAACCTGGCAAACAAAATAGTTCTTACTGGGCATATTCTTGCAATCATTGAATGAATCTGCTTTGTGCTGCCACTGTTGTCTGTGAGTCTCTCTTTGAAGAAGAAGTAGATTTTGGCATCATTGGGGTCAGTGCCATCTGGGATAACATGAGCATCCACAAAAATAGGCTCTGAAATGAAACAGTATACCAAAAAGATGAAACCAAAAGATGTATCAGTATAAGCAATTAATGATTCGACAGTTACCAACTGCTATATAATGCATATGCTGCTATGTACTGCTGTGGCAGGTTAAGCTATATGCTCTAGACTCATGCCTGTGTATACCAGATATCAACAGGTAAAGGCTTCTTGCTGGCAGACTTAAGTTTCTGCGTCCTCGCATTTTATTGCACAGCAGATTTTCAGAAAAGCAATTCAAATGCAGAAGCAGCAGTATTAGATTACTGCAGAGATTCAAAGACTTGGAGGAAGAAGAGGGAAGAATCAGTGTGTTATCAGGGTACTTAAGGAAAGACTTGTTGAGGCAAACCATAAAAGTAAGCAGTTGAAAGACTCATTAGGAAAAGAACAAATAAGGTACATAAATAAGAGAGGAAAATAACTCGCAGAACACAGAAAAGGAAAGCAGGGTACGCAAATGCTTGAACAGCTTTTGACTTCATATCTGAGGTTGATAAACGTAACCGAGTGTACACGCAAAACACTGCAAAGGAGCACTACTGAGAGAGCAAAATAATTTATATCCTTAACAGCAAGGTTATAATGGACAGTGGAGGAGTCCTCAGAAGACCTTCTCCTTTGTCTGAAGGAAGAAGCAGACTCTCTTCCTGTATGAAGGCTATTTCTTTTCAATGATCATGCAAGATTGCTTGATCGGTTGAAATCCAGTACACAACTTGAAACAACCCAATACAGAGGTTGGATGTCTGACAGAAAACTCACTTTACACTGCAGCATTTTTCTATTCACATGAGCCCATTCTCAATTAATATAACAACTGTCATGACTCACTCTGGCTCTAAAAGAACATAGAAATAAATTGTGATTGTCAAGTACCTGTTCTGAGCATATGTAACAGGTAGACTTTCCAGAAATTAGGCATTTTAATGGTTCTTTTTCCCTAATTCATTTTAGGGTGCACACTTCAGGGTGTTCAGATAAGTGTAAGAATGTATAGCAAACAGAAGAAAAATTTAGAAAGCAGACATAGTTTCCTGCTCATAGTGAATTGAATTTATTCTGATTGCAGTCCTGTGATTTCACTGTAGTCACAGCCACACAGGAAAAACAAGAGTCACCCTAAAAATAGTCAAGACAAAAACACAGGAACTTTACTTCAACATACCTGAAGGCTTTTTTAAATTGGAACTGCTATGTTAGTTGCTATATAACCTTTGACATCTATCTCTGCTCAGAGATTTTAATTCAAAATAGTTCAGTTGGAAGGAGTCAGTAAAGTCAGGGAGAATTTTCACATTGATTTCAGTGAAGCCAAGAGTTAAGCACTTGCACTCAGAAATTAGTTTTCCTACTGTGTTTTGACAATCAATTTCTTACCACTGAAATAAATGGCAATAATGGGACTCTATTCTGCACACATTTTGAATGCAAGTGGTGGTGAGTCTTCTGTACAGAGATGGATCAACTTGAATTAACTGAAGCTGGTAATTCATTAGAAAAATCTTAGAATCAAGCACTCTAATTAAAGGCAATGTCTGATGCAGTAAGGGTGGAGAAGGCACTGCCCTAGAAGTCAGATTGACCACTTGCTATTTGAAAGGCATTTGCTTTCATACACTTTCCCTTGAACAGTTTGGTTTAGTCTTAATGAGAGAAAGGCCATCAGGTGGGGTGGCCTAAGAGGTTGGCTCATGCACCGCAGTGAACCCTTTACATCTGTGCATGGTCTACAATATGTACTTACACACATTTCTTCATGGTTCAACTTCATAAATTAAATTCAGAGAAAAGCTCTTTAGAAGACAAGCTTTTTATTTTAAACAAAACAAAGCAGAATCTCTGTGAAACCCATTAAAAGCTCTGGTAAAACAAAGGCATCTCACCACTCAGCCACTTGGAGTTGTGCTGGTCGGTTCGCACTGCATTCCTCCTGGTCAGACTCCGAAAAATGGCCGCATCCGTCCCCATGAAATCAATATACATTCCTGAAAAAAGTTCTTCATCTGCAAAGAATTGAAATGGCGGGGAAAAAGCAAAAGCATTGTTATGGCTTTTGGGAAATCCGTATTTACTGATCTATTTTTATTTTAAACTCATCAGCTCTTTATTTACACAGAAGTTTATACAGACATGTATTGGGTCATGGGAATGGGGTTTCCCTCTGATTTATGAAGACACAATCTAGAATGCACAAGAATCATCAGATTTTTCTTAAAGACTTTAGGGAACTGCATAATTAAATACAACAGAGAACTGCATATGTGGTGAACCTTTCTTTGATATGGAGTTTAGTTGCTCAACTTTCACTGCTAAGGATCACTGGAAAATCAGGCTAGTGTTATCAAAAAGAATCACATTCAATTTTTTAAGTACATATTTCAAAAAGCTTTTTTTTGTTATGGGAGAAGACAAAATGACTGGGCTGAATTTATTGCTGGTGTAAACTGGCACAACATCTATTGCAGTCAATGGATCAGTGCCAATTTTTACCAACAGTATTGTCAAGGCTGCCCCAGGCAGCCTCAAGCTGACTTCAGTATTGCAGAGGCCAGACAATCATATTATTGAACTTTACGCAGAGTAATACAGAGCAACAAATGTCCCCTTTTATGTACTTGATTCTAAGTATAGAGTCATTATGCTTGAACAGAACGAGACATGCAACTCTTACATTAACAGAACCATGAACTTCTGCTCCCTGCGCAGGGCTGAAAATTCAGTCCATCAGTCAGGATGTATATCTGTGTTTGCGTGAGTCTGTGTGTGTGCATAAATATATGTATATATAATTATAATTCTAATTACACATACTATCATTTTCTACTCCGTGAATAACCAAGCAATTTCCACTAACTAATGGCAATGAAACCCCAGAGTAGAAAACAGTAGCTAAAATAAACTCTAACTCTCATAGTGGGAGTGGTGGCTGAATACATTCCAGTACAGCTGGGTCCTTTGATTGATGTTTTTGTCTGAATTCCTGGACTACCCAGAGAGTGTGGTCAAGCTGGCAAGAGTCACAGGTTCAGAAGCACTTGAGGCTATTTTTATGCTCTGTGTGTGTGTGTGCGCATCAATATGGAAGACTATTGGCTCATGAGAGAATTAAAACTCTGGAGATTTTGTTTTTCTGTTGCTGACTTCAGCCTGAACTGAACCCCTGCAGAGCAGCCAGCAGCACTCTTCTGCTCTCATCTCTCCCAGTGATGACAAGATTCATACACAGGGGACTTAATGCATTCACTGCATGTTTGGGAAGCATTTACTTCCTGAGCATGTATTGACAGAATGATGCTAGATCTGTACTGATTTATAGCTGATTTTATTTATTTGTCTCATTGCCTCAATCCACCAGAGCTTTATTCTTATTATGAAATAAATTGGCTGAAAGAGATCAGGCTTATGGTTCTCACTAAACGTTATTTATGGCCCTATGCATATACACATATGCACACACTTTAACAATAGTACTACACTAGGTAATTTTAATCCTATTACATATCAGTGCCATTAGTTATGTCTTAAGCATTCCTAGTGTCTGCTTGCTAATCATGTATCAGATGATATCCGTCAGCTCCACTTCCTTTTGGTTAAATTCTTAAATTCCGCACAGCACTTGGTTTGCACAGCACAACTAGTTCACACTACTTCTCTTTGTTACTGGGGGGAATTACTGAATTGATGAGGTATGTCTGCTTTTATAAATATCTCCGAGTCTTGGTGGGGAGAGAGACATGCATCCTGCACATTAGTTATGCCAAGCTTCTTCAAAGCACATTTTTCATTGCTTTGATGCAAAACTGTTTTTGTACAATGGCAAATTGTACCAAGTTCAAATTTGTTTTTATAGCATCACTTTCCTCTGAAGGGTGAATCAGCTTTCCTGCTGTATTCTAGGCTGCTGATGCCCAAAATTGTCAAGAAATTGCATCTATATTTAAAAATGGTTCTTTTGTTGTGGAAGAGTTAGCCGGTCTGGCAGTATTTCCCCATCTTCTGAAGCGAGGGGAAGGAATTCCTCCTGCAGAAGAATGCTCAAAGGAGAGTCCAGTACATGGCCTCGGTCCCCTCATTATAACTCAAGCTGTGACTTACAAAATCTTCCCTTTTCCGGCATGGGTATTGAGGCTAAATTCATTCAAGCTTAATGTTTTTGAAGTGACTGGACTTTGTAGTAACAGGGAGAAAGTATAAAACCCAATCTGTGGGACTCTTGAAAAAGAATGTGACCTTTGTGGAAGAATTTAAACTTTGTAGATGAATTTTGTCATGAAAGATAAGTCAAACACTAGGGAAGGTCTCTTCAGTCACATAACTGAGAGATCAAGGAAGATAACATAAAGTCTACTAAGATGAACAAAGCTGCCATAGATCTGTTGTAGAAAAAAATCAGCTTACTGTATATACAGTAAGTCAGAAGCAATGTACTTTAATGGTGTTTCAAAAAAATCCAGAAGGAACAAGGAAAGGAAACTTTGTTATTTAATGACAGGTGATTCACTTAGTCATACCAGAACAGCAATGAGTAGCAGTGGATTAATCCATCACTGACTTTGAACAAACATTTTCTTTACACAGTGAGTGTCTGTAAACACTGACCATAGATCACTGATGAAATAAAGATATAAGTGCAGCCAAGGTTCAGAGAGGTATCCAGGTAGCATTCACCTGTCTTCTAACTTCAACCGAAGCAACTTTATCGCTTCAGTGCATACATTTGTGAATGAAATTACTTGTCCTTTGTACTAAATATATTTGCAATGAGGAATCAGGAAAAAAAAAACCAAACAGGTAATTTATGTTTTGAACAGACCATGTAGGATAGACTATATGACACTTCTCTTAAGCTCCATGGGACTCAAACTTTAAAGGAAATATCTGGCACAATATGTAATTGCCATTGATTTCAGTGGAAGCCGAACGGCAGAAACACCTCACATTGTTCACTTGTAAAGCTTGGGTGAAATATGCAGTAGCTATGTGCACCAAGTTTTATTTGCTAAGAAAGCCTGAAAAATCTGTGCAACTGCTGTTTCCTTCATAGCCAAAAATATAGCAAGGAGTAGGCACATGTTGAAAAATCAAGGCTTTGGCACTAGAAGTCTGTGAACATGCTGCAAATGTGAAAGGTCGGGTTATACTAAGTATATATAACGCATCTCCTGGGTGAAAAAGGAAAAAAAAAAGTTTCTTTTACTGATGACTTGGGTTGCACAAAGCATATGTCCCCTTTGAGTTTTCAGTTAGGTGTGCAATAGGCACTGCAGTAATTCTTTGTATGGGCTATATCTCACAGTCACTGAGTACAGTTGCCACCAATTCACACGAATACTTGAGGTATGTTGGTTTTATCACTTTCTGGCCTTTCAAAATGGAGGAAAATTGCAAAGTTGGTTGGGTATAAAGCCAATTGAAGAATGAAGAGCCTTGCAATAGATGGTGGGCTCTACAGCAGAGATGACAACAAAAATGAATTTCAAAGTAACTAAAGTCTTCAGGCTTTCTTTCCCTGGCTACAATTTTACATTTACAAGATTTTACAAGTAATGAAATGAGACACAAGAGCTGTCTAGGATGAACAAGGTCAGAAACTGTTCAAACATAAAATGCTAGACAGGGTAATGTAAAGTTGAAACTAATCCTGGGAAAAAATGTGTAAGCTGGGAAAGGGACAACCTTTTGTTTTTTGTTTCTCCCTCTCTCCCTTTCAACAGCTTATTTCTGCATTTCATTCATACACCCACCCTTAGCTTCATGTAAACCTTGAAACAAGGATGGACCCAACCCTTGTGCCCATCAGCCAGACACAAGGTACTGCTCCTTGGTGGCTGAATTCTGTGTCGGGCTCGTTTCAGGCATCCCGTCAATCCACACCATGCGTGATCATAGGGGTTTAGACCTCAGCGACTTGGAGTATCTTTACTTACTGATCATAACAGACACCGTGTTCACATTAGGGTTGAAAGAACAGCGTCCCTTTCCTGATTCACACTTGGAGTCGATCTTGAAGATTTGTTCCTGCAATGTAGATTTGTGTGTCACTTCTCATTTCAGAAACCATCAGACGTAAAGTGATTTTTATGCTTGGCTATTTCCAGCATTAACAATGCTCGGCACTGCTGGGCACTTTTGCTGTACTATCAGAAGTTTAGCTTTCCTATTCAGAATTTCGTCATGTGTTTAGACAACTTTTTCATTGGCACCCATTTATTTTCAAGAATCTTGTCATAAATTCAAGACACTGAAACAAAGAATTTCTCCCTCTAGCTCAGTTATGCTTTGGAGAGGTTGACTGATCTCTGCAATAGCATCTGTGGAGATTACTTCTGTGTTATTGAAGTTATTTGTCATTTATTTGCTGAATACATCGTGATACTTATACTAGTCTAGGACATTATAATAAAGCTACTAGAACAATAATACATATTAAATAAAAATCTCTTATGACAACTGTCATTTGGTGATAGTATAAATCATTTGCTCTTTGCTGAGCTATCAGACCTCCAAAAATCCCTTAAATCATATTTATTTTCTTCAATAGCATCTACTGGATTATGTATAAAGCTCCAATTCCCTAGTGATAGATGATTTATCAATACCTCTTGCCATAGCCTGAAATCTCTTGGAAATTTTTTTGCTGTATAGCAATCTTGGTATGGGGATTTGTTTATATTTGATTTGATTTATAAATAGGACATACCTTTGGCAAAGTAGAAGCAACCTGGACTACAGCTTGAAGTACAAACAGCCTGAATATCTTTAGAAAATTCACCCATCTCGGTGCACCTCTTTACTTCTTGGTTCCCAGCAATACTGAAGGGCACAGTATGCTGAGCAAGAAGTGACCTGAGTCCAAGTCTGTTCCTTAAAAACTGCAGTCAATAATGGTAGAGACATCAATCCGCAGCACGTTGACTCTCGTACCATTGTATACCACACAACTTGTTCCTAGCCTCCCATAACAAACTTCTAATCTTTAATAAAAGGCCAAAAGACACAATTGCAAGGAAAAAAAACACCCAAACTTAAAACATTTCTATTTCAACAGAAAAAGGTAGCTGGCAAAAATTCCAAAGAAAGGCTTCTGTGATGTAGATGTCAATGTATTAGTTATTCGACTAAGGGCAGCAACTCTTCATATTCCCTTTAACAACTAACGTAAATCTCAGGGGAACAGGGATGCCACACAGCTCACTGAGCAGCCATTTGGCAACAGCAAATTGGAGACTCCACCAACCTGAAATGCTCAGCTACAGGAGGAAGTTTTCATATCCACAATCCCCTATCTCTTCTCCCCCTTCTGTTTTGCCTAATTTAATCACAGAGATCTTATCTATTGTTTCAGTAATAAGCTCTCTAAACAATGTTAAAATATAAGTATGAAGTTTCTAATATGATCTTGGGTTGGGTTTTTTTGTTGTTTTACTTCTAGATTTATATGCAGCTTGATGTTAATCCATATTTACTATATTATACCACTATTTACCAATGCAAAATGCCCATTACTGCACTATTAAACTAGCTCCAGGATTACATGTGATTTTCATATATATTAAACTACTTTTTAGTCTATAATTAATTCACATAGTGATTACATTTCCTTCTGTTTTCATTTACTTTGACATTAGAATATATTTGGGTGACTAAGAGAGTCATTACCAAGGACCAACGTATCAAGTGTGCCAGGTAAGAAAATGAATAATTTTTTAACCTCTGTTTCAGGGAAAAGGGCAACATTCTGCCTCATCAATGAAACTGCCTTTTTTTGTGAGATTATGTGGAATCCTGGAGACAAAAGAGCAAAACAGGCCCAGTTCTTATGATTGTTGGATATGACTCTTACTGTCAGATTTTGTAGCTTCTAGAGAAAAACAGATGTGCTTTCTAAAATATCCATTTTGCACGTGCAAAACCAGCCTTCTGTGCATGGAAAACTGTACTAAATTAAAGGTGAAATGATAAAAGCAGAGAAAAAAATGAATTCTCACTAGTCCCATCAGCACTACATAGTTCTTCATTCTGCTCTATTAATTAGTCATGCACTGATATATGCAATGAGTTCAGAAGGAAATGCTTGGTTTAAAACTGTTATGCTATTGTTGGCCTGTACAGTAATGGCTTTGAGCATGTGATGCCTACAGTCAAGTGTCTGACAGACTCCAGACGTCTGAAACAGCAGTTTATTTAATCAATTGATCATAGGCATGTAGCTATACAGACAGGCTAAGTGAAGCCAGTCCTGCTCTTTCAAGACATATCTTTATTTTTAACTTAAGAAATTTAACATCTTGCATAATCTGGAGATGTCATTTCCACCCCTCCGCCCCAATTTAATTTATAAAAAAGCTAAAATAATGAGGTTCAGAGTTATCTGGGCTACAGTACTATTGCTTAAGCTGATAAAGCAATATTGCATTAATTAGAGACAAATAAGATCACTTTCCATGTTTTAAATAATTTGTCAAGGAATAGGATAATGCTGAGGACAGCTGACCTCTGCTTCAAAATACATCAAAATAAGTTAATGTAGACTCTGTTAAGCAGAAGGACGGATTGACTTATTCAGTTCTGCTTGCTTGTGCTTTTAAATCCAAGCCTATGAACCTCTACTTTTAGATAATTAATTAGGACTGAAGGTGCAGTGATTCAGACTACATACTCTATTAAGGAGGCTGCAGCCAAGTAGGGATCTACCAAAAGTCACTGAGATCATCCCATGCAAACCTACCTGGAGAAACAATGATGTATCACCTCTCTGGCAATCTCTGCAGTAGTCTTGGGTCTTGGCCAGAATTGCCATCCCACTCCCAGTGAAATCAGTGATGAATTTCCCAGTGTCTTCCCTAGGAGCCAGCCCAGCTTTTAAAGCTGCCCTCACATGGCAAAACTCCAGGTGGCACGCTCTGATCTTCTTTCCCAACACATCTGCTTCCACATTGTACAGGAAAATATACTGCCCCCCTCTGTGCCTGCAGACATGAATCTGACCCAAAAGCTACTGAGGTGCTGGGTCTTGGTTAAGTGCTTTTCTTTCTCCTTCTGGTTGCTTAATTTATTACCTATTATGTTTGCACATAAACAAACACTGCACTTTCAAATTAGGAAACTTGGACAATATACTTATGAAACACCTGGTACTTTGTATATTGAAAATGCACAGTGAAACTGAATCTAGAAAAACTGGAGACCTACCTAGAGAAAGTAAGATTTACACCCTGGAAGGTCTCACAGTGAGGAGAAAACTTACTGACTTCATCCTGGCAGACTCTAATGGGGCAAACCTTGAGCAGCAGATGAAAGTTACCTGTACTGGGATTGCATCCAGCGGGTATTAAGCTGAAGTCCAGCAACCCTTCACATACCTGAATAGTTAGCCCACTTAAGGGCTTCTCCCAGGAATCACTAACACATGGAAGTTATAAAAAGTGAACTGCATATTTTACTTTTTATCTAACTGGCTATTTCCTTTCAAGTATTTCTTGGCAATTTTTCCAACAAATGGCAGGACTGAATTCACCAGACAGCATGAGATAAAAAGTAGTATCAAATGTAGCCCAGCATTTGGTATGATTGTGGAATTTTGGACAACCATCCCATTTGAGGCATGGCTTTCGGTCATGGCTTTGCTTCTAGCTGGTAACAGGTCAGAAAACCATGGACCTTTGTTCTTTTTCTATTTAACATGGGTGAAGGAACCTATTTGGATCATTGACTTTGCATCTTCAAAATTTTGAGTTTTGTACAACACTAGTAAGATGCACCACAAAATGAGTGGGTAGAACGAAAAGAGACTTACCTCGGACCTGCGTCCTCTGTTGACGTACACACACACGGGGCTGAAGGCACCGCTGCCGCAGACGTACAGGTGTGTACGATTGTACGACTGTATCACACGCACAAAATTTCCACAGCCATGCTGCAGAGAATACAGAAAAAAATAATTTGACCTTGGCAAATGTTATTAGATGTTGAGAACTCTAGGGAATAGACATGGTTTATAATTTTAATAGTATCATGAAAACAGCTATGGAGTTTGGTAGTCTCTGGATTTGAGCAGCTGTAGACTTCTGTTTTCATGCCATTTTGCCTAGTCTGGGAACTGGGCATTGATAGGGCACTACAGAGGAGTTATAGAGGAGTGCATATAATTTTCCCATTTCCACACAGTAATCTAATTTTCATCCACAGACTTCTCCGTACCTTGCATGGGAAGAAGCAGGGCCTCTGCAGGAAAACAAGAAGTAACCTTATGAAGTTTCCTTAAGGACACCTCCAAAACAGTCTCTTTTTTCCCCCTAATTTTTTAATCATATCTGGAGATAATTAAAAAGCAAAGCAAGCCCAAATCTCAGATCCCATTGTTTGTATAAACAATTTCTTTCCAAAACTTTAAAACTCTGAACAACACAAAGGAAGTTTGCAGTGAATTGTTGCTTCATCTTGAAGATCAACAGTAACATACTCAAATCAGCACAAAAATTAAAACAGAAGGTTAAGGGCCACACAGTTTCACACCATCAGATTTACAGTTTTGTCCTTCCAGCATACCCCTTTCTTCTCTTGCTCTTTCCTTTTTTGACTATGATCAACTGCTAATGCACTTTAGGTTGAAAATGGATTTTTTCTGAATATTTTTCCTTACTGAGATCCCAGAACTGCCTTCATATTCAATTGTCCAAACCTTCACCAAAGACAGTGAGAATTGCATGTGTTCTGTGAGCACAGTATTGGAAACTGCGTCATCAGTCATCTTCATGCAAATCAGTAGAGTTAATCCTTGTTTAGCAGACTGCACAGTTTATTTATATTTAAAGGTATTCATATTTTTGGTTCAGCAGGAGCTGGTACCGTACTACAACATCTGAATTCAAAGGAGTTTCTCTACAGGGAACACTGCATGTCCTGAGTTAAGTGCTAGCTCCAGCTGTATCAGAAAAATCCTTTAACCCAGTCAAAATACACTGTTTCTCTAAAGCTGAGGGCTCTTCCTAAATGTTTCCATTTTCTCATATCCAGCTATCTTAGTTTGGCTCAAAGATGGCTTTAGTAATGTCTTCCTATCAAAATCATGTTTTTCTCAGCAGTACTGCCAATCCACATTACGGGTGTGGAGAGGGAAGAAGGCCAGGTGAAGGTATACCACTAGCGTATATATGCCACAGTGTAAATTGTTGCTTTCTTTTCTTGCTGTTTGCAGAAGACTTTTCTAGAAGACTCCTAGATAAAGGATTACATGCTGAGAAGTCTCAGAGTGAAAGTTTTAAAGGATCAGGACCATGAAACAATATCTACATGAACAGTACTTGTACATGGCACTTGATTCTCTGCTTCAGTACCATGTCATGTGCTTTCCAGAGTGTCTATAGCAAGACCACAGCAGTGGTTAGATGAACGGCTCTTTTCTTTAAGGACTGCCTTCTGGGGTAACCATCTGACACATACTGTGTCTTAATGTCTCTTCACTAATGATTTACAGACAAGTAACACAAGTTGGCTCAATACAAACATTCTCATATTTTAATGCTGTCTGGCAGGAAGACCATTTTATGATTTCTGAGCCTTTGCCCATCTCTCTAGTGTTGAACCACTGAACTCCATTTGCAGTTTGCTACATGATTAATCTGGGTACCGCACTGTGACTCCACAACCCAACAGAGCAAGAAATTGTTATTTCAGAATATATTCTGTAGGACTGCCATTCAAGAGCACCCATGCTTCAGCTTATTTCCCTTTCCTTGATATTGGAGTACTTTGTGCTTTTAAATCACTCTGGTCTGAGGTGACAGGAGATAGCTGTCTTTAGGATGGATGTTTGTCAAAGGTGGTGGCTAAGCTGTAGCTATTGACACACTACCGGTGCTTCTCTTGGAGCTGATACCAAAACTCACTCGGTAGCAGTGTCTGGGGAACTGCCTACTGTAGATATCCGAAAGTCAGACTTCTATACCCTAGGATCTCATCACAGTAAATGGAAAGAAATAGATGTCATACTAATGTAAGCATTCAAGTTAGCCTGGTAAACATATTATTTAGAGGTGACAATTTCTTTTCAGCAACAACAAAGGCAGCCAAAGATGACAAATTCAGACACCAATGTTTGTCTAATGGCAGGGCAGACGAATGCCCTCAGAATATCCTTGGAAAAGAATTCACTGATTGCATGAAGTCCTTTACCAGCTGCTCCAAGTCTACCTATTCTTCTTTTACCTTGTGATAATCACTAGTCTCTGACAGGACCAAAGTTATCGTGCATGCACTCCCCCCCCGGCCTTTTTTTTTCATTTGAAATTCTTAATTCTTCTGAATTCATTCACTGCTTCTCCCTTTATTATCAGGAATGAAACTCACAAGAATGCTATTAAAGTAGAGCTATAAATTTTAAGTTGCAAACAGTGATTTAGCATCGGGTTCTCTTTTTCTCATTATTTCAGTGAGCTTTCAATAAGACGCATCATTGATTTTAGTGAGAGCAGCTCTTCGCTACCTTTTTTTTTCTCTTTTAAACTCTTGAGGACAAATATGAAGAAACTTAATGTAAACTATTTCTGGAACTTTATTTTTCTTCTGCAATGAACAGCTGTGATTAAAAAAGTCAATTAAAGTTGAGGCACATGGACATTCTTAATCAACTATGTTCTAAGATATTAGCTGTACCCACAATTAAACTTTTGTAAAAACAGAGGTTCTATCCAGAAATCTGTCCACTAATGCAGCAACATTTGGCTACTTCAATATGATTAAAACCTAGGAAAGTCTCACCACTAAATAGCCAAGACTAAAAGTTCTCCAGAGAGCCCAGTACTTAGTAGTGTCTTAATTTTTTTTTTCCCATGGAACACATATTTTGCATCCTACATTCTGCTTAGAGTATCATCTACATTTTTCCTACTTTTGCCCTAGAAGTGTCATCATATATTGGAAACATGACTAAGACTAATGAACTTTTGTATTTCAAAGAAAAGAAAATTCTTTAACCAGTCTATCACAAGTTAATAATGCAGCTGACATAGTAACTAGGGTCAACAATAATCACCATTAACAAAGCTATATGTTTTATTTTCACATTTAGTGCAACTTAACAGGCCACTGGCTGTAGAATTTACTGCACACTGCAGTAACCAGAACAATGTAAAGATGTATAGAAAAATAGGATATTCAATAGGAGAAATACTTGTTTTTCACTACCATAGCTATCAGGAAAGAAAGTAGATACACTGCCATACCAACCAATATAGTTATTCATAAAGAATCATTCTGTTGTTCTGCAGCAATATAGTGAATTACTCTCCACAGCTTTGAAAAAGTAGTATTACAGCAACACTCCAGTAGGCCAACCTTCTGGTTTCCTTACATTCATAATAGATTTTAAAAATAAAGCTCACGCATATTTCTCCTACAAAATAGACTCAGGTGAATTATTGTAACATTGCAGTAACTGAATTGCATGTTATCTGTAGGCTTAGTTAACAATACAAAATATGTAGCTAAAATAAATAGAAATATTAGGCATTATATGGAGAGCTTTGAAATAAATAACAGCTTTTATACTGAATTCAGTGGTCTTTTGCATTAATTCTATTGTTTCTGAAATTAAAAGCTATACTTATATACACCTGCTTTCATCCTTCAATCACTTCATTATTTATGATCCTAGATATATGCTGAGGAGTATGTTCCAAAGATGATTATACCTAAGGGAAGGCTTCTGATTTCCATATTTTTTTCTCAAATGAAAATATAAGCAAAATTTCATTGGTTTTTCTTATAAATTTCGTAGTGAGAAATTGCAATTTTCTAGCTCAGATTAGATTCTGAATTCTAATACTAAAACACTGTTTGGAAAACAGCTATATCTAAAGACCTAAAAAGAAAGCCAGGATAAAGACCTTTAGGCGCTGCTGAACTGGTAAAAAGTCAAAAGGTAACTGAATAGAACTGAAATATGACTTTCTGCTTTTTGTTTTACAATGTAGCTGTCTTCTGTTAATAAAACCTAAGCATAGACAGGCTGTAAATTCAAATTACTTTAGGAAGATAACCACATTAATATACAACTCTGCCAAAGACAGGATCTGCTGTATTGTACCACTCACTGGGTCTTTCAAAATACCTTATTTCTATCTATTATCTATGAAGATTGTATGAGGAAATTACCATCTGATTTAGGTCCTTCGGAAGGTGTCTGCATTTAGACGGGAAAATAATCAGGTGCAAAATGACTCAGCGTAACATCTCCCTGGTCTGCGGTTCCTGTGATTCCAGAGTTCATCTTCACCTCTTTTTAGGAAAGCACACTGGTTTCCAGATACTTACTGGGGCACTGTTTCGTGGAAGTAATGGAAGGAGCTGTTTGGGGTGTTCAGGCAGCAGAGCGGGTACCGCCCGCCCGTAGAGTCTGCTCCTGGGGCGAGCGGGCAGCCCGAGCGCTCCCCACCCCAACCAGCAGATCGGCAGCCGGTTCGGCATCATCCCCACGACACGGCTGGAAAAGTACTACTACCCAGTTCCACTAGTGACAAGGAAAAAAGGCGAGGAAGCGGACAACGTGTATCTTTTTCCACCTGTCAAAGTCTGAAGGTGCATTCTGTTTACATAGCCTGTTTTTTCACAATTTCACTTTACTGTTTGGCCTGCAGAGCATTTAAAAAGCAAAACAGACACTTCCTTCATTTTGTTTTGGCTGCTCTTACTTTATTGCCAAGTACGTTAATTTGTGTATGTGTGTGCATGTGCACGTGGACTATAACTTACTGTAGGATCTTTGCCAGCCATTTTACACTCTTCAACCTTGTTTGCTGACGCTGGCCAGAAAATCTGTAAGGAAAGAAATATCTTTTAAGTAACATAATTATTACTTAATTTAAACAAAACATTTCATTGCCTAACTTAGACTAATAAGTTAATATTTTGATATCTTTTACACCTTGATTATACAGAAGAAAAAGGATTATCATTGATAAATGAAAACAACTTTCTGTCTTAGCATGCAGTAAACAAAATAAAGGCCCAGGTCTTTAGGTGATAAAAATTAAGTTTATTACACATTTTTAAGATAAGTTAATTTATTTAGACTTCTTTCTTCTAAATAAGAGAGTTTTTTCATCATTATTGCCTAAATTACTGTCCATCTTTACTTTTTTATTTTACTGAACTTGTAGAAATTATTCACACTAGAAACCAGAAGACTAAAATATTGCAAGAAGGGTTCTTGTAACAATTTTTTTTATTTTAAAAGCAAGGGTTTGGATAGATTATGATAAAACCTGCTTAAAATCCTAAGATTTCAGGCTGATTTCTTTCAGACAGTATTCTGCCAAACACCTCAATGTCTGAATGTTTATCTGATCTATACTCAAACTCTAAAGATTTTGGGGTTCTTCCATTATTTATTTTGATTTTGAAATAGAAAAGACATCCATTAGAAATTTAGTAGGTGACAGAGCCTGATAAAATTTAGCCTCAAGATAACATAAATAATAGCATTAAAAGAT
Source organism: Haliaeetus leucocephalus (assembly GCF_000737465.1). NCBI lineage: Eukaryota > Metazoa > Chordata > Aves > Accipitriformes > Accipitridae > Haliaeetus > Haliaeetus leucocephalus. The sequence continues at coordinate 9,042,014 of NW_010973187.1, forward strand.
CTCTGTGTATATATACAAACATATATATGCAGAGTTGCAGGTATGTATGCACATGTATACAGAGTTTCTATAGAGGCATAAGGTTAGCAAAGTGAATCTGTTATAAAAATAAAGAAACAAACGAAAGAACGTGTGGAATTGCAGAGATTAATTCTGAGCCTAATACTGGGTGTTCACATTCACTGCCAGACTATTCTGCGCGGTTTTTTGCTTTCTGTAGATTTTTTTCAATCTTGTTTTTCCAGGCCTAAACAGACTGTTGAAATGCCTCACAGCTTTACACCGCAGAATATATTTCATGCAGCAGAGGCCTTCCTCTCCAACCTAACTCTGCACAGAATTCAAACTGACCTGCTAAGGGAAGGCTGGAGCGTGCCGTGCGGGAGCACACAGCAGCTCCTGGACGAGGGTGGTCGGATCACTGGTGAAAGGGGAATTAGCAAAAAGGTCACACAAGCTATTTCAGATCAGAGAAGGCGGCCCCACGTCAGAGGAAGATTTCTGTACCATTAGGAGGAGGAAGGATGCATTCACGCCATCACACGAGAGGCATTTAATTTAAATGTGTAAGTCAGAGTTAGCCTCCCTGGACTCCCTGAACAATCAATTCAGGTAGACAGGCATGTCCAGAGGGCGATTCAGAGCAAAGCCTAATTTAACTGTGCTTAATCACCCTCCGGCGGGGCCTCGTGCTCTCTCTGCTGACACATTAAAAGCCTTGCCTCTTAAGGAAGGCATTTAACTTCGCTGCTGCAAGCTGGATATCTCTGCCCCTCGATACTCCCGAGGTACAGAAAAAAAGCCCATAGATTAAAGGATTGGATGAATTTGGTAGAACAAGGCCTTTACAGCGCACTTCAAGGTAGTGTCGTAGCTGTAATAATCTAAAGATAGGCATGGCAAAGTCTGTAGAGAGGTATTATCTTAACAGTCAGGCTGCTGGGCACACAAGTGCTTCTGCAGGCCACCTATTTTAAAAGCAGAGAAACTGGATTCGAACTGGCTCTAGAAACAAGAGAGGAATCTGTGAAAGTGGTTTAAACATTTGATAATTTGATTATTTTCATATACAGGCTGCCTACAACAGTTTGGGGAGGTGGGACACAGCAAGTCCTTAGATAATGGCATCTCGATAAGTGAGAGAAGAAGCCAGAAAAGAGGTGGTGTCAACAAGGAGATGCAGGTCATAGCGTCCAAAAAACCCCAAACAGGAGGTGTCTCACTGACCCAACCGAAGGGCAAGGGCTGACACAGACATAACAAAAGATTGGAAAATAGTTTAGCGATTAAGCTTCAGAGTACAAACCAAAAATAAATGTAGTCAAAGGTTAAAGGCAACTCTGTCCCTCTTGGGTTTTTTCCCTATGGCCTGAAAACAATAATATATATCTTATTCTTCCTTATAGGCTTTTTTTTTTTTTAAAAAGTGCATCTCTGAATTATCTTAAATCTTGGAGAGGAGCAGAAACCATCAACTCATATGAATTTTCCTTATGAGGCCAAGCCATGCTGAATGTCACTTCAAAACGAGTAAACAGGTCAGTTTTTAAACAGAGTTTGAGGAGCAGCTATGCTAATAGCTTGTTTATCTTGCATTGCACATAAAATAAGGACTAACAATTCAATAAGGTGCGGGCCTGGACTTCTGCCAGCTGCAGAATAATAAAATATACATTTTTTGTCTTAAAAAGAAAGGCATGTAGTAAAGCAACCTTGGATTCTCAAAATAAATCGTGAACTTACACTGAGAGGGTCCTGGCTTATATTATTAATATTCAAAGACAGAATATGATCTTTGCTGCCCACGTAGATCCGATCCTGATCTTCATCCATTAATAATATCCTGTAATCCAGGGGACTGTGGGATATTCTGTGATATTCAGAGGTCTTAGTTTCTTGCAGCTCTGAAATAGTAAAGACAACAAGTTAGTAAAGGGGTTCAGTTGCCTTTCTTGCTTGACAACTGCATTTCTTTCTAAATAAAGGCATCTTTGAACACAAGTCGGGTCAATAAGAGAAGAAAAACCCTCATCAGACACCTGGTACTAATGCAATGGTTGAATTAAAACAAATTTTCCTTTCCCAGTTTGAATGCAATTCTTTTGTATGTTAAGTAGCTAGGCATACCATAAAAATCAGGCATTGTTGTTATTCATTCATCTAATTAATTCTTATTTTAATAGATATGATTATTTACAGCTTTGGCTTTTAAGGAAGATCATATATTAAATTAATCAATACATTCAATACATTTCAAAGTTTATGACAGCAGAAAATCTGCATGATCAATGAAAACTACATAAGAACACTTTACTTTCTTTTCCTAACAGGGGGCTTCACTAAGAATAGGTTTTTATTGTTTTCAAGGTCAAATTTTTTTTAGTTCTTCATCAGCATGCATGGCTTATTTAAAAGAAGAAAAAATGTATTCAGTCAAGCCTGAATGTGTCCATTTATTCAGTTTTTTGTTTATGGGATTTGGACCAAACTATCAGAACTGTAGAACTAGCTCTATTTTTCCACATAAAACTTTCTTCAATGAAGTGAAGTGAAAAACATCCTTTGATCTCAGTTGTGCAGGATCAGGCCTGTTACAGGAATAGCACAAGCATCTGCAATATAAGTATTACTTGCTGCCCTTGAGAAAGCTCAGCCTTCCTGTCTTTGCTTGGCCAATATGTTTTGGCCCCCACTGAGATTATTTTTCTTTTCAGTAATAACAGAAGGGATATTTCTCAAGACATGAAAATAGAAAAATAAAACTTTAATAATCAATTTGTCCTTATTCAAATATTTAACATATAATTATGCTTTCTTACCTCATGACCATTATTATTGGATTTTGTTCCCTGTGACTCTAAAAGGGTTGCAAATACACAGTACATATGAAAATGAAGCCCTGCTATAATGTTTATGCATAAAACTAAGAACTGAGTCCACATCCCTTTTGCAAACTGTCTGGGACGATATGGCTTGTCACTGTTGCTAAAGCCTAGTTTTTGCTAAAAGCAAAGTTTTTGCTCATTAGTTCCCTATAGAAAACAGTAGATGCCTTAACTAAAATTAGTCGTCTAAGCCTTTAAAATGACTAGATTAACGTGGGCTAATGATATTTTGGAAAACAAAACTCTCAAAACAAACATATTTCTGGATATGTGCTCTGGTAAAAAAAAAAGTGTGCCTAATGTATGCACTTTTTGTAAAACACATATGTAACTGGAAGCATAATTTTTTTCTTTGAAAATTACTTGGAGAGCAATTTTTGACAAGCTGTAGACAAGATACAGGCAAAGGCTGCACTCTTGGGACTTATACCTGTCTAGTAGAGATCTAATGATTGAAAGAACACTTATCAGAATATGATTTGCATTGATAAATATGATACATAACTCCACTTAATTTTTATCATGATTGCTAAATAGTTTCATAGGACAATGAAAAATATCTTCAGTTACTGAAAGATATGATGTTTTGATTCACGTAGATGTATGACAGCTTTCAGGAGCTAAGGGTTGCCTACATGCATTTATTTATGGTAATAGTAAAAAAAATTACAAATAATATTTCTATTTCATATGTCCCTCAACAAAAGATAAACACACAATCAAGATTTACAGCCTGCGCCTAAAAGCTTAAACTGAAACAGTACTCATTAAATATATATGAAAATTGTCCACATCATTTTCAGAAGTCTTTCTTCAGTGCTTGAAAAATCAATTGTTTTACTTTATTTTAAAAAATGCTCCCTGTAAGCTTTTAGCAAGGATTTTCAAAGGCACCTGGGAGACTCATCAGCACAGTGCCATTAAAATGCAGTCCCTTTGCCCTCTCTGAAATTCTCAGACTGACCTTTCATAACAAGCCTGAGAAGCTAGTGCTCATCCCTTTTCCTGGTGGCCTTATTCACTTTACTGTAATATCTGGCAGCTGTAAGGTGAAGCTGAACCTTCGCATAACCGTATATTTGATACACTAGGAAAGCACAGATAAACTGGGAGAGGCAGCAGTTTCCTGCACAGCATTGGGTAAATGTGAGCACAGTGATTGCATAATATAATGCCCCTTCTTATTGCTTCAGTGACTGACAACGATTGATGAAGAATAAGCCCTGATTGACATAAAAGATGATCAAGACCATGATGATTGTTTTTAAGCAAGAGACAAAAATAGCAACAGATATTTGATTTCCACAACTTTCATTTATCAAAATCCATTATTTTCCTCGATTTTTAACCTCTTTGCAATGGTATTATTCTTTCTAAGGCACCTGAAGGGTAATCTGTCTCCATTAAGCTGCTGATGAGGAGAATATCTTATGACATGTCACTAGACTTCAGAAACTCAACGCCATTCATAAAAGGAAGGAAAGCCCTGAAACAACTAGTTTCATACAGATTTAATAGTTCCATTTTTTTCAGTGCTGAAGCTTACAGTTTATTAGCCTCTTAGGGCTACTCGAGCAAGTGGGGAGGGAGTTTATAACTGATTAGATTTTCTTTTCATTTAATAAAATTTACCATACAATCACCCAAGAAAATTTGATTTTTAAAAGATTTACTATCTGGGTGTTGTTACTTGGAAAGAACCATGTCTGGAAAGATGCTGTAAGGTCTTCCACATTCCTTTTAATCTCCAAAAATTTTTATAAATAAATGATGTAAACAATTACTGACCTTCAAAGCAAATTCTATTCCATGCTTTGGGAATTTAGCAAACATTCAAGGCAGTAAACCCTGTATGGAGAAAGCTGTTGCGGACAGCTCTCTGTGAATATTAACAAGTTTGTCTGACAATAACACAAAAGGTTATAATATATTCCATATGCAAATAACTGTCATCCTTAATGATACAAGAATAATCTCTGTTCGCCTTTCTTTCATCAGTCAGTGAATTTAGTTTTGGCTTTCCTCAATGATAAAGCCAATCCCAACTTGATCCCTAGTGTTAGAAATCTGATCTTAGAGGACAGGTTATGTAGCTCTTGTCCCTTTTAATGAAAAACAAAAGCTTCAGTGATCTGTCTCCCCAGAACTATTATTAGTATTATTGAACTGCACATTTTGGAGATCCCAATGACTGGGATTTTTCTCTGTATACAGCATACAGCTTACTGACAATTAGGCAGTTTAACACCTACTCTTTAATTATCCTTCTAATCGACCACAAAAGAAGTTAATGCAAGTATTATTTTTAAAAAAGTTGTGTTCTTGCAGGAGAAACAACAAAATATTTGTGTAATATCCATTATTAACATCACAAAGCCTTTGTAACACTCAAAACTCATTGTGTTGGCCAGAACAAAACAAATTGCAGCTATCAGAGACTGGAAATCCGGGAAGGTGGAGATATCTCCTCCACTGACAAACACAGCCTTTTATACCCAAATTGTCCAACCTGCATAAGGCTATATGAGCTAGATCCACTCATCAGGTAGTCCTCCAAACGTCTTCTTTAATCACTTAACATCAACCTTTCATCAATTCTTAATTCCAATTCACTGGTGTCACAATGCTGAAAACACAGCTTGACTTTCCTAACGTAAGGGACATAATAATGCCTAATATGTAAGACAAGACCCTAATATAACTGACTTCCTTAGAGGACATCTTATACTAATATAGATGTTTGATACGTATGTTACTGAAACTAATACAATTTTTAGCAGGACCTTCCCAAAATAAGATTATTTCCTATTCACAGACCCACATAACCGCTTGTTACTGAAAAGTTCAATATAATCAAGAAATTATATTGCCGAGTTTGGTAAGCTACAGCTATGGTATGCAGGCATCCCCAGCCCAAGTTCAAAGCACTGAGTTATCCACAGATAAGCTGTGGATAAACTACGATACGTGAAAGAGTACACGCAGTCGTCTCTGCACTGCACCATCTCTGGGTTTCCAGCCTGGCAGGGCTTCTCTGAGCAAATCTAGGATGCTCTGTCAAGCTTTTAATTTAGGATCCCCCGGGGCAAAGTACAAGAAATAATGTTTACCTCCTCTTTCCTGCTGGCATAGGGATTCGGTCTCAGAAGGTTGTTTATGGGAAAGTTCAGAGCAGAGAGAGAGGTTTGGTGTATGTGCCTCAAAAAAGGCAGGGAGTAAAGGACAGGCATCCAGTTTCACACGCAGAACCACAGTGAAGGGTACAAACATAGCTTTCCAGAAAGATGGGCTACATCTTCCCAGGGAACCTCTGCTGCCCAAATCGACATGGATTTTATGAAGCCTTGATTTGGAACTCAGCAATACAATGCTGTTTTCTTTTATACCCTCATGGGGTACGGGGGCCACAAATGACAGGCCTTGTGTACATCTAGCAGTAGGCTTGACAACACTAGCTTCTAGTTAAGGAGACTGTAAGACTTTCTTAAGCCACAGTAAACCTTCAGTTTGTGCCAACAAATATGCCAGCCCATGCCAAATGTGAAACTGCAATGTAAAATCTCACTTTCTAGGAACAGGAATGAAACCTTCCCCCCCCCCCCGAAATAAATATTGAAGTAGAATGATGTTTTTGCTTATAGTATCAAATGAAAATGGCACCCTCTTACTCACAGGTCACTTTTGAAAGGTAAAAAAGTAATTTGCACATATAAATTTGGAGAGAGGGAAAAGCTCCGTTTTATTTTAGTTTAAATATTTTCCTTTCTACTTTGTATGGACTACGTTCTCTGTTTTGTACCTTCTTAGTAGAAAGAACTGGAAAATATCTAGTTAAAAGATATTGGATTTAATAAGAATCTAATATATTTATCTATTGTTTTCTTGGCCTTATTTCTGATTTTTTAGTGTAAAGACTTGCAAGAAATAAATGTATTCTTTTTATAGTTTACACAGAACCTGTGGAAAAAGGATGCTATTTATAATATTGCTTTTCAACTATGTGAGGACACAGTGTGACTATTTGTTTAATTTTATGTACGGAAATAGAACAAGGAAAGTCTGACTATTTCTTTTCAAAACTTCAGAACGAGTCACCTTTGCACTGTGGATATTCCTTTTCTTTGAAGAAACCTGTATTGATTCCTTCTGCTTAAGGGGGGGAGATAAGAGAGCTGTTACAGCATTTTGCCACTGCTCATGCAGTGTTCAAACTAAAGCCCAACCCTCAGCCAGCTCTCAAGTGAAGCTGATTATAAATCTGTTCGCAGTCATTTGGCCAAAGAGCCATAAGCAGCCAGATGTGCTACTAGTCAGTCCCTTGTGTGCCTTAACCACAAAGCCCAAAAAGCTCAGGTGGACCTTTGACCTTTTCTTTATCTCTTTATCTCTTCTTCACGCATGAGAAGTCTTTGCACTTTGTTTTAATGCTGTTAGAATGAAATTTGGCTTTCTGTATAAGGAGGTAATAGGTTTATAAGGACTGGAAACCATAGATGTGTACACTTGCTAGCTTCCGAATCTGTCTGAAAGGGTTTTAATTACTTTTTTTTTTTTTTTTAAAAAGCAAGTGAGAGGGGAGAAAATAGATTTACAAGTGCTCATAAAATCACAGGCTAACTAATTAACAAGATGACTTGGAGGATAGGGAGGAAGGGAGTTCAGACAGTACAGGCTGAAACAGGAGCCCTCTTTGCCCAGAGCTAAAATGTATAATTTGCTAGAAGGAAATTTAATTGCTGTATTTGGAATGAGAGTAAATAACAAGGAAATGTCAATGATACCTAAATATGACCTGGTTTAAATATACACCTTGAATACTTGTTGGTATATTTTCTAAATGAGTTGAAAATGGACTCTAAACATTACTGGACTGAGATAGTGCAGTCTTTTATAAATAGAAATAATAGCACCAAGGTGAAGTCTTTGGAGAGTCAGGCCCAGAGGTAGCTATAACATGTCTGAAGAACAATCATTCACCTTGAGTAGATCAACATACACATTAGGAGCAGTAAAACACTCAATAGCTCTTTGTGAAGGGGACCATGTGTTGATAGGAAAAGACATACCAGTTAATAGTTGACCTTAAGCAGAGCGTTCACATATGTCAGTAGATGAGCGGTTTTTTTACAATTCACAACACACACAGAAGTCCTAAAATCCTGGTAACTCATAGTCTTTCAAAAGATCATAATGGAGTATTAACTGACTTTTGTTCTTGGGGCTTTTTGAAAGTCACACTGAAAGGGGAATCACTCATGACAGAGCGCTGTTTTATTAAAATTATCAAAAACTATCAGGGAACTTTTAATCTTTGATTTACTACTTTGAAGAGTGAAGAAGAGGGGGCAGATCCACTGAGGTGTGGGCAGCTGCCAGTTTTGTGCAGAAGGAATGTGCTTTCTAAGCAAAGGCAAATACACAACAAGAGAAAGTCACTTACTTGTGTGTGGCAAAATGTATTAACATGGCTCTGTGGCACATTCATCAACCCAATGTACCCCACAATGTTAACTGCATTTTCACTGAAGCTGTACATACGAATAACTGATACTATTAAAATGCTGGTGTTTTTTTTTACTTACATAGTGTCATGATGAAATCATACCACATTCCACAATAGAAGCCCCATCCGAAACAAAGAGGAAAAATATGTCAACTTTTTCCAAACTGCAGTAGCATAGCTACTCTAAGTCTTGCCAAATATTCCAGTATTGAGATTCTTTCACTGAGAATTATGCAAGACCACCCACACCCTCCAGCCAGCCAGTCTCGCTAGGCCGTAGACACTTCTAGGCATAATTTTCAGATTATTCCTCCACTTACCTTGCTGTAAACCTGGAACACCTCCTCTGAAGTCTGTATAGGTATTTCAATAAAAACATTGAAAAGTGGGCTTCTTGTTTTTCAGTAAGTAGCGTGCAGTTATAATTTTACCGGTCATCAGCTATATCCCTTTATATAATTGCAATTTGTGGGTTTTATTTCAGAAGATGTCACAAATACTGCCTCTCTACAGAACCTTCCAGAAGAAGATATCTGATTTTTCAAATATTACCTTGCTCATTTATGTCCATTATTAACGTGTCCATGCTTTATTCTCATTTTTGGTCCCAAAACAATGAGAGAACTTTGGCAAGCATGGAAAGCCATAAAGACAGGCCAACTGGGTTTACGATTTCTGCCGCCGAGTTAGCCACGTCAGATGGGAGCCAGTCTTCCCCATGTCTCGTGCATAAAGAGCTTGTGTATAACAGCTCTGCAGCGTGCAAACTGCTCTCCAAGAGCTGGGAGCTGCATACTTCAAAGTCTGCACAGTTATACAGAGTTTACCCTTTTGCTTCCTTCCAAAAGACAGGGAGAGGGTCCTTGCCACATTGCCTAAGGCTGCACAAGCTCAACCTGTCTCACCCCCTAGCCTGGGTGCACACAGTGGCTTTGCCGTTGGCACTTGAGAAGTTTTTGTTTTCCAGATGCAGGAGCGAGAAGCTTTCAGTTGCCAAGTATGACATTATTTTTGAGACAGGGTAAGAAAAAAAGCCACACCCATGGAGAAGTCAGACAAATTCCACATTATTTTACTTCTGGAAGTAGTATATCTTTTCATTGTAATCTCTTCTGTTTTCTCTCTTACTCTTTTTTTTCTAGAGGACCAGCAATCACGTCACTGGAGGAACGGCTGTGCTTCCTCCTGCGATGCTCAGTCACACAGAGAAATGTTCCAAGCAGCTATCAGAGGAACTGGCCAGATGAAGCCCTGACTGTATGCAGACACCAAAACTCTTTGATCCAAATTTAAAGAAAGATATGAGAACTGGAAGAAAGTGAATTATTGTAATTGCCTGTCTGAGAAATGAATTAAAACTGAAGCTAGTGCTATTCTCCAAGTCAGAACTGGGCAACAACATGAGACTTGTGAGCTGTTCTCCCAATTCATTCATCTTCATCCCGTTTGTGGCTAGTGGGTTGACCTCTGGGAGGAGAACGAGGTCTGAGTGGACTTGTCATTAGTTTTGCATCTCATTCAGGCTGTTATTTTTGTGATAAAAGCAAACCTTTTTAGGCTTCGGCTTGAGTATCTGACTATTCCCCACAAACTGATGTGGCAGATGATGTCAGCGGGGATGTTTTTGGATACTGGGGAGGGAGAGAGAGAGGAGCCGGGAGAGTGTAAGTCGGGTTGAGTGAAAGGTAGGTTGTTTTACTGCTAGAATTGTCATTCTTTGCAAGTTTACCTTTCTGTTTCATCGTAAGAGTGTACTTTGCAGGTTTACTGGGGTAGCCTGTAGACAGCGAAGACATAAGTTGCCCTTTCCAAAACTGACAGAGGCAGCTACTCCCCAAATGTGCAGTTTAAGGTGTTAATACATTTTCATTGATGTACCTACAACCCTGCCTCTGAATTGTAGTGAAGAACCATCAAATGTTGCAAAATAATCAACACCTTCAGTAATGAAAGTATGGTAGTAGTCTTAACTTTTCTGACCAAAAAGGCTTTTCACATCAACTCATATGCACAGTCTTTCTTTTTCTCTCTGAGCATATTGTCACTAAACTGCAGAATTACTCTTGTTGCCAGAGCTAATAAAAAGTCATTGAGAAAACACAGCTCAACCACTGAAATATTTGATTATGGTTTCTGTAATAAAGTAAGAACCCACTTCACTGTGGTGAGGCAGAGGAACACTTTTCATTATATCCCATTCTCTCCTTCAAAGAGCAATCTCCCCAGAGATTCAGCCAATCTCCGTGTATTTAGGATTGGCATTACTGCCTTTGCTGCAGTAATCTTTGCCTTTATTGATGTTACCAACTTGGGCTGCAATATTAGCCATGCCACTTTATCCACAGATCTCCTTAAAACATATTGGTCCTTTCTTCAGCAGTCACTTCTCACCCCTACTCTGTATAAAAAAGGGCAACAGTATATGCAGGCTTGGTTACAGTTTCATTATTATTATTATCATTTTAATCAAATTAGGATTAGCTATCAGGCATAAAGAGATCAAGCTAAATCCCAAGTGCTTAGCTTTTATTCATTGTTCAGTAAAATAATGTAAAATTTACTCAGCTGAAGAAGGCTTGGAGGGTGGTATTTCATTCAAAAGAATTTCATTAATAAATTCATTTCAACGGACTGGTGAATTAAGTGGTGGTATTTTTAGACATAGACAATTCTGAATACAGAGGGATGCTCATAAAAGAAGCCAAGTTGTCTGTAACAAAAATAAGGAAACAGGTATGGGGGATGGTAGGTATCATATAACTAGGTAAACTACTGCTCTCTTTTTTAGTGTGTTTTCTTGTTTCTTCTCAGTATCAGTATGACAGTCAATGGTATGCATATACCTGGTGTCTATACACTCTTGGCTATATATCAGATAATCTTCTATATATACCAAGTCTAGAAAGTTAGCAAGCTCTGCTTTACATGTGGGAAGAATGAAAGAAACATTTATTCTCGCTCCACTATATGTGAAAACAAAGCAGCTGGAGGTCAACAAATGGCATCCCCCCTTCAGTGAACCTTCAATGAACCCCTAGTCCAACATGATGCCAGAAGGATCATTATATTGGAGATAACAAACTTTAGAGGCAGCCACACTCAATTCCACAGTTCTTTCACAACTGTATTTATGCAAATCTCCTCTTGATAGTTCTACTTCTAGAATAGTAGAATATTTCTCCACAATATTCTTCATTCCTTTTCCTATATCTCTTTGTTATTCTGTATGGTTAAATTACCCCTTGTAGCCTAACTTGGGCTCTTTGATAAAATTTGATTTTGCATCCGAGGCCACCCAGCCTTTTGCACTGACAGGAAGCAAGCTGCTTTCTGGCCGTGGGTGTTTGGGATGCCTCCTGAAGCCAAGGAAAGTTTGGTTTGTGAGAAGAGCAAAGGTCAAGCCTATCCCTAACTGTTTTCCTGTTGTTTTTTTCCCTTGAAATACATTTTTCTGGTATATTAAATGCATTCACTCCCATCAGAGGAATAGCTACGTGGTTTCATCAGACTGCACATTAAGTTGTTGGTTTGTTGTTTTTTTTTTCAAATTACTGTAATGCCACAACCTGCTTCACTGGACACAGGGTTTGGCCAGATCCCTCAGAGGACTTCAGAGGTTGGACACAACTGGAAATTATTAATTTCATCATCAGTGTTCACTGTTTGTGTTGCTGAACACCTAAGATTGTTATCAGTACTTTCAGTATTAAATTAGTGAAGACTTAGGGTTTTTTTTAATGTCAACTTCAAAACCAAAATACTGCCAAGGATGTATGCAGTGAAAATTCTTTTATTTAAGCTTACTTTATTTCTGTATGGATTTGGAAGCTGGAAGTGGATTTGTCACTCTTAGGTATCATTTATGAGATGTGGCTGTCTCTACTGCTGGCTCAGTGGGAGTAGGAGCGCTGTGCCCAAGCCCTGCAAGAAGACATGTTCAGTGGGTAGCATGCTTGCTGTTTAAACACACAGAATGTAACTGTATGTATGTCACTCATTTTCGCACCATGAAGACTTGACACAAAGAGGGAATTTAGGAGCACATTCCAGAGCTGCATGCTACCATCAATCTTCAAGTGATCACCAGCTGGTATTTGGGTGCACAATAAAAGTCATGTTTAGTGGGCTGAGCATAGCCTGGTGGATTAGAGTCCACTCAACTCTAAATCCTATTCTACTGGTATTTGACCTAAGACATGTCATATAAACTCTGAGTTACATATGTAAAGTGGATGTAACAGTTTGGTATTTATTTGACTGGGTTGTTTTTGGGTTGCACTTGGTAATGTACAAAACAGCCTTTGAAATTAAAATGAAATAGCTGGAGGAAGTTATTTCAAGTGTGTTTCACATGCAAAAAGAGATATTTTTTTTGTTTGTTTTAAGTCCAGACTCTTCAGACTTAATAAGCTCAGCCAAAACTCTGGTTTGGATTTAAGAGATAACTTTTATGCTTTTCTGTTTAGATTTCATCTGAACGGGAAGCCATTTAAATAAATAAACCTTCTGCAGTCACTCATTCCATGTTTAAACTAGACTTGCTGTATTTATTCGGCAGGATGACCATTTAGTATTTGGCCAAAAGAAGGAAAAAAGTATAAGAATTCCCCCTCTTGCATTTCCACAGATATAAAAAAATATTAGCTATAACCTACTTGTTTATATTCAACTTTCAGTTATGAAGCATCTCATGATTACAACACTACCACTTTTAGATAGTGGTAGGCTCTAACAGGAGTGAGCTGTTGGTTCATTTGGATGTTCTGAATGTCAAAAAAGAGAAAAAGGAAGATAAATCATTGCTTCCAGGTAAAAGACAGGAGAGCCAAGAAGAGTAATGTACTCTGCTGAAGTCCTACGTGGACCTCTTACAAGTTCGGCATAGAAAGAGCAGGTTAAAGAAAGGAAGGACTTGAAGAGAAGTCCAAAACTGAAGGGTATTTAGATTCCTGACAGCTTAAAATTGGCACACTGCAGGTATAGGACAGGAAGTGGTAGTGGACAGTATGTGATAGAAGTCAACCACAGTCAACCACTGATCTCTGTAGCAAACTACTAATTGTAGCAGAGGATGATGCAAGTGCCCTCACTATAAGTCTCTGTGTCCTTGACCCTGAAACAACAAAAAAATTGCACTAACTTTAAAGGCAAAACTCACAGCTTGTGTCCTTTGTGTATGCCCTGTACTCAAATTTTGGAAGCACAAGCGAAATAAAGTGGCTATTCATTTAAAGCATAATGTACAAATATCTAGAACAAAGGAGATTTGTTTCGTGATCAGAACAGGGAACTATAAGTCAGAACTCCTGGGCACTTGCTCTCTGACCTTTAACAAATCTCTCACCCTCCATTTATGTCAGTTTAACCATCTGCTATGTTTATAACAACATTCACCTGTCTTTCAGAATTACTATCAAGTTCAGCTAATGTATGTTTGCCAAAAAACCCAAATGAAAGGCGTTTCTATGTTCAAGGTATTATTCTAACTCATGTTGCTGCTAACCATTTAGGCTTATTGCACAATACATTTAAATCACTCCATTTTACAGGTACACACGCTTTAGTGTTTCTGTATCGTATAAAGTAATGCCGCTTAATGCACAATCCATTTCAGCTCCATTAAATAGACATGTCATGAATTCTATTGTAGTAGAAAGGAAATCTCTACCACGTGATCATGACAGAGTAGAGACAGTTCTGAATAGCTTTTAATCAGAATTTGTTTATTAAAGGCATGTTAACTTCCCTAGATTTGCCCATGAGGAGAAATGCCAAACAGTGACCTTTTGAACTCTTAACTTGAATGCAAAATGTTTTTAGCAGGTTTAAGTCTTTTAGCTGGTGTTTATTTAATAGGGCTTTCACTATTTTATAAGACATATTTTGACTAGTTCCCTTAAATACCTTCACCTTCATAGAATATCACGGTATACTTCAACTGTTTATCAGTTATGGAAAACTAAAAGCAACTCCAGTAACTTTTAACTTTGTTAAACTGATCTCTCATAGCTGCTCCTCTTCCTTGGCTCTGCTCACTATTCAATGTTGGGTTATTGGGTGGTTTACTGGCACTGAAAGTTCCTAGAAGCAGGTGTCTCTTGCATCAGATACATACTGAGTGTAGAATAAATAATTTAAGCTTATTTTTCGGTATTTTTGGTGGCAATCTATTGTAAAGCCTAAGCATTATCCACTAAAGACACCACAATCTAGAGATACCTTTCTTGTTTGTGCTACAAAAGTTATCAAATATACTCTTTCTAATGGGAATATCATTAGCCTGAGAATCACAACACTACACAACCCTAGGTTTACTGTCACTGACCAGCAGTCTGTTGATCTGATTTTCTGCTGCATTGCTCCAAATGTTGCAACTCTCAACACCAATAAAATCAACAGAGATGCACTGGAATAAAATATGGTTAAAATTAGGAATCAATTCTTAGCTCTCCAACTGACAGTCAGGAATAGTCTCCAAATTTATCATATTTACCAGTTGGCTGCAAGTAAAATTTTAAAAATTGTTGAAATATGAGCTCAGGGTGAGAAATGACCTAGAAGTTCAGACGCTTGGGCTCTACTCCTGGTATTAATACTAAGCTAGAGTGCAGACAATCATTCTTAGAAATGTGACTCTCAGTTTTTCAATACCTGTCAGACTCACCTTCTGGTACAGCAACCCTAAGGCAGAACTGAGAAGAGCACAAGTATCCAGCTACTTGCAGTAATATTTCAGACATTAGACTTCTGCCTTTTTTCACAGCTACCGCAGATCATTTGGTGCAGGTTGGTAAGGCCTGACCATGGATATCAGGTTCACCAAAGAATTTAGGTAGAGAAATTATTTGTTATGCATGCCAATAAACCTTAGGCAGCCAGCTCCTTCACCAAACCAAAGAGAAAACTATACTGGGCATGCCCAGTAGTACAGCTTTTGTCTATGAAAATTTCTGATTATGAGCTAGGCTGGATTTTCCTGAATTAATATTCTGAACTTAGGCTCTTAATTCCCACCTAGATGCCAGTTTAGGTGCATAACTGGTGTATTGAATATGTTCCTGGTTCACTTCCTGGCTATACTGCACCTCCTTTACTCTAGCTTTGGGCACGTTGCAACTACTGCCATCTCTTCTACAGGTAAACTCAGTACTACAATGCCACTTTATATTCCAAAATATGACTACCAAAAGAATTCGCCAATACCTGTTAATTTCATAACTAAGGAAACATTCTGGAGTCTGGCAAAATATGTTTTCCCTTTTGCACTTCATTCTGTTTTACATGCACTGTACTCAAATAATCATGCAGATATGATATTGCTACACTCAGAAGTCTAATTCCTGAGCCTAATCGCAGGAGGCAAAGCAGGCTGTCCCAGACTTCCCACTGCCTGTCAGATGACCTGTCCTTTTACGGCATCAAATCAATGCAGGGTAGTCCAGAAATAGAACGATTAATGATTTACAACTTGTAAGACAAAGTACATACAAAGAAGTTCATCCATCAGTGTTCCTCATACCAAATGAAATGGTCACAAGTCCCGCACTGCCAGAAAATACATCACCTTCTTCAGGTTTAAAACATGACAAGACAATGACGACAGTGTATTTTAGGCCTGGATATGAGAAAATAGAAACCTTAACAATCAATGACTATTCTGGGGAGAAACATTCTGCTGAAGGAGGGAGAAATGAAGTCATCATTTTCAGGTGTTTCCTGAAATGAAGAACAGTGACACAAGAACCTAACTGTCCACACTGATATAATTTTCACTTTTTTCATTGATTTCAACCTTCTTCTGCAGTTTCCTGGTTTGTTTTGTTTTGTTTTTCTCTATTGATTAGAAAAGAAGCCTGGATTATTAACTCAGACTAGATATTTAACATTTAGATGACAGCCCTAGAAGTAGGTGAATTTCCTCAATAGGATAAAAATACAACTTTGGCTCACCTGATACCTCAAGGGAGAAGTGTAACAGTGACAGTAAAATAAATAATCTGAAAACAGTTAAGTAAGGGGTTTGTTTGTTTCAATGGTTGACTTTGGGCCATTGAAATAAAAAAGATCTAATTCTTTATAAATATATTGAACTCTAATGTAATTGCAAACCTCCAAGCAGAACAAAAATCACACAGACAGGAGTTGGATTTATCATCTTAGAAAGCAAGTGACACATGAGGAGAGGAAGGAAGGGAAGACAATAAAATATCTGCAATTTGAATACATTTACATTTATTTCCTGATAAAATTAAATACCACCTAATATCCCCCTGCCCCTCACACACAAAGCCAATGCAAACCAAAGGTCCTGAAAATACTATTTATAGAAGCAATCAGAATGTGATTTTTCATAGATGCAAGAAAATAATCATGTGAATAAATGTTTGCAAGTTCAGTCAGGCTGCATGTTACCGATATTTAGATGCCATTCACAAAGAGCACTGTGCAGATCATATAATTAATACAGTTTTTCTCCTTCAGTTCTGCTTTCCTTTTGCCAGCTCTCTAAAAAGGCAAAGGACTATACTTTTAGCTGGTATGAACTTGTGTGCATCAACTGAGATGACAAACAATCCAGGTCCAAGTGTGAACTATAGTATGCTTCCAAACATTGGTTAACATTTCTTTTTTAAAATTATAAAATGCAGTTGCTAAAAGACAATTTTTGTGCTGTGCCTTGGCCCCCAAATTATTCATATCCTGCAAAAATTCTGCTTCAAGTAGCTGACACCAAAAATCCATTCAGTTGTTCAAATATGATATTTTAAATATCTGACAAGGTTATTTAAAAATATTGTATTATTTTAATTAAAATAAGACCTATCAATTACATTAATTAATAGTGGTAATGTGTGGATGTGTGACTAACAACTGAATATAGAGTGTAATTTGTTTGAACTGTTTTTTCTGCTGTAATGATATTGTTACTCAGGAGACATTAGTACTTGACTAGATTTAATTGAACAAAGGAAACTATGTCAATAGCCTTGGGAAAAACATTCTACTCAGAAATGAGCAAGTATTTAAACAAGCTTGCCTCTGTAGTGAAAAAAAAATAAAAATAGAAAAGGCATAAAATAACTGCTGATGATTAAGATATGAGGACATAAAAAATGTGCATTACCTTTCTGGAATAGACAAAATATTAAAATATTCCCAGAATCTCATCGCTATTGCTATATGTCAAGGTAGAAAGCACTTAATTATTGTGGGTGTGTATGTCAGAATACCACACTGTGATAAGGGATGTGTTATTTCTGATTCCATTTCATGACACAGAAGACGATGCTCTTATATCTTTTGTCTCAGTTTGTGAATTCATTAAGTTGTCACATTTTTGCCTACATCTTGCCTTTAAAATTATAGTGAGTAGTTGTTGAAAGCCAGTTGACTTGGCTTTGAGCTGGTATTACCCATGCTTTTCGTACTGAAAAAACACATAGTGCTGGTAACAAGGACCTTTTAGGTTAACCTGAGCTCTGCTACTGGCCAGCTGCATAACTATGGGCACATCATTTCATTTGTCTGTTTCTCCTTCTGGCTTTGGTCTGTCTTGTTTATTTAGATTATAAACTCCTCAAGATGGGGCCACAGACAGCTTCCAAACCTCTATGCAGAAGGGCAGGGACAGCATATTACTTAATTTCAGTTTATTGCAATATCAATGGAAAAAAAGTTTTATAGTGGCTTACATAATTTGGAGGGGGGGTCATACAAATGCCTGTTCTTTTTTAATTAGTTTTTAAACAGTGCTTTTGGCTGAAAGATTTTCGGCTCCTAATTTGCATTCTGAACAGTGTCAGCGCAATATTCTTATTGGAAAGTTTCCTTCAGGTTGCCTTCTGTCTGCTTCACTGTCGGGAGATCCAGGATAAATACGTTATCATTGCTATTGAGTCACTCAACCACATTAACAACTGAAACCAAAGCCAAATCCTCTGTGGCCATTAGGATTACAAACAATCTAAGCATCATGTTCTGGAGCAAATAAACAGGCAAGAAACACACAGGAAAGTGATATGTAACAATTGCCTTTGAATATTAAACAAGGCAGGTCAGTAGAAGGTCAAAAATATTTTGTATGGCAGCACAAACCACAGGCCCGAAGTTAGGATTTCCATTAAGTTACAACAGACCTGCAAACATTATAGGAGCAAAAGCAAGGGCATTCTTCCAAAACCCGATAGCTCCACCACCCTTTCTGACTCAGTGAATACATAAGCAATTAAGAGGGGGCTCAGGAGGTCCATTTTAAGAATTCTGGGTTATCTGAGAGTAGGGACATGGCTTGCACTAGTCTTTCTTTTCCATTAATAAAGTCAAATCCCAAGAAGATGTGAGTTTGTCCGTACGCTGATCAGGCAGGCTATAGAAAGTCATATAGTCTGCTGCAGGCATCTAGTTTAAAGTACTGAATTTGGGAGACCAGTTTCTAGAACCCTTATATATTCTCATTGAGAGAGAAAGATTAGTGGGTTAAACAGAGCAGGGAAGTAGCTTAGATTCTCTGAAGCTCCCTCTGAAGGAACCTGCCTTAGTTTATTGAGTTGAAACAGAGCCTAGAGATGAGGTTCTAACTCCAATTTACAAATAATTCTCAATTTATTTCATCTGCATAAGGGCACACCTAATAGTGTAAATTCCCCATGAGATCTCAGAACAGGTGGAAAGTATACCTCCTTGAATAAATGACCATAGTCATTTTTCAAATCTCCAGGCACATAGGTCAGTGGTTATACATTTTTTCTTGCAAGTATTTTAAAATGCTGCAATGTCATACATGTCTTTTACAGGAATCATTAGCAACATGAGAGTAACAAATTGTAACTTCAATTAATAAAACTTCAGTCTTCCTTTTATGCCCTTCCAAGGAGATTAAACACTTCCAGAGCTGATCCAGTCTCTGTAGATCTTCAACCCTGCGTTCACTCCTTTTGCAGTCAATGGGATTCACAAGATTCCACCGAAAGATTGGTGGCTCTATTTTCAGTAGGACAAGGCTAAAAGGTTGAAATAAACCAGGAACTTTTAAAGAACTCAAACAGGGCACAAGGAGAAAGTAAGGGCAGATTTTGATCTGCTACAGTTGTAATATGGTATACTCCAGTAAAATATTAAGCACTTAAGAGTTTAACTGAAAACATACAAGAAGTTCCACTAGGACTTCTCAGGAATGCAAGCTAAGCATCTTTAAATGCTCTGTTGGACCAGTTTTTAATTTCAGGTAAAAAAGAAAGTGAAGAAAGACAATCACATATGAGGGAAAAGAAAGAAAACAAGCAAGGAAATGAAAATATGGGGTTAGTTATTACAAATGGGAATAGTGATGTCAGTGTTTTAAAATACACAGCAGTGTCTTACTGAAAGATAGGAAGCTGGAAGTTGTAAATAAACACTGGGCTGCCACAATTATGTATTGCTATCCCAGCAGAGGAAATAATCAACAAGAAACAAGAGGGTTATGGAAAAAAAAAGAAAAAAAAAGGAGAGCAAGAAGAGGAGAAAATACCATTCTAGAAATAAGATTGCCAATACAGCTGAAAATTGGTTTGCGCACTGTTTTCTTACTCCTGCCTCAATGCAATCTTTCTTGGACGCATTTAAGAATGGTCATTTTCAAGAGTCCTTTTAGGTTAAGGAAACAAAGAGGGATGGTGGACGGAACTCCTCATACACCCAAGATGCCAATATATCTATCTGATAATTTATTGGTCAGACAATATTAACTTACTTCAAAGTAAAATTGCAACTCTGTGCAACACAAACATAAGGCAAACTCTGTCAGAAACAGTTGCACTTCTGTAAACAAGTCAAAGAAGAGAAATTAGAAACATAAAGAGTAGAAGTGACCTGCCAAAAGTCATCCAAGACCATAACTGGGAAGGGTACTTACTGCCAAGGCCCACTTTCATGTCCTGGAAGAGCAAGGGTAGCATCGTGGCCTTTCCTTAAGCGAAGGGAGAAATCATTTGGGAACAGCCATCCCCGAGGAGGCTGTATGTGGCAGAGCCAGGATCCCTTCTCGGAGCCCCAGTTCAAGTTGGCTCCTCTGAAGCCTTTCCAATGTCCTTGGAGGGACCAAGGGCTCTGGCCACGTACTTGCATGGGTAGCAAATAAACAGCACATGCTTGAGGAGAAAAATGTGGAACCCCCTACTTTAAACAGCCATTAATGGTTTGTGGCTTAACTAAAAATAACAATGGCTGGAAACACAATCTCAATTTGTTTTTTCTTTATGGGTTCAAATTATGCTGTGCAGCGACCAAGACTTTTCATGAGATTCAGTCCAAAGGGGTTCAAATTTTACTGTCCCAGGAGGATGGGTTGGTTGTATATCCCCAGGAAACCTGTCAGAAGGAAGCTGGCTTTTATAAAGCCCACGCTAATACACTTCACTCCCAGCCTCCCACATTACAGAAAATCAAGCTAAGACATCACTCAGCCCACCTGCACATGCTTCCCTTGCGTTTTATCGGTATGTATTTCACTTGGTTAACACCTACTAATAATAATGTTTGAGGAACAAGGGAAAGTTTGATGTGGGCAAAAAGAAGTATCTTTTCTCTTGTAAACTTAAAGAAAAAAACCTGCCCAAACACAGATATTCTAGAGGGAAACAAGCATGCAATCTACCAAGTACAGCATGTGAAGTGGCAAAGGCTTGTTACTTCCACACTTTGTCACCGACATCGAAGTCCACTGACAACTCTTAGATCTTCTGGCTTGTCTTACTTGACAGTTGTTACTCTTGTTATACTTAATGTGCTTTCCACTGAAAGTATACGAAGCTATTTGTTACTTCTGTTTCCTATTAGCAGAGGATTTATGTCACTGCATTAGAATGCTATTACAATGAATAAACTCATCACCACCCTGAAAACAAAAACAAGGAGAATAGGAAGAAAAGAAAAAGAAAACCCAGATGCACATCCGGACAGAAAAGAGTTCTAAAGTTCCCTAAAAAAATATATATTTTGGCCATGTATGTATATCTTGGCAAGTCAATGTCCCAAATGCAAAATGTAAAGGCTTTGGCCCAAAAAGTACAAGAATTTTTGAAGCAGCCACTGACATGTCCAATAGCAGAGATGTGCTTCAAAGAAAATTCAGAGAGCAAAGAAGAATGTGTTTGTCCCTGTGTGCTCAGAAGGAAGCAGCAGGATATGCTGGTCTCCAGTTAATGCTGCCATCCTCTTTCACATCATCAAAGAAGGTACAAATTTTCATTGCTCTTATAAATATTACCACCTTGAGGAATATTGCACAAGTCAAAAGTTCAGAGAAATCATTTTTTAACAAACAAACAAATACTTGGCAGGGAAAGAGAAGTGTTCAGAGCAATCTGAATAGCGAGACAAATACAATCTTTTTTGCCAAACATTGGCTTACACTGATAGGAATGAGCAGAAGTGTGACTAAACCTAATTCAAGACCATTTCTGCTAAAGGAGATCAGGGGTTGAAGATTTAAGAAAACAAAGTTACTGGTACTGCAAAGATCATAAAACAATCATGGAAACTAGCAAATTATTTCTGTTTTATAATGAGAACAGAATAGAAGAAGATGACTCAATTTCTGTGAAATAAAACAATAAAACTTTCTCCGTTTCGCCGAAATGAGGCCAGTTACTAAGACTCAAGGAAATTTGGTAATTTCTTCCTTGAACCCTGATTGTGAATGTTGATTCCCACTATTCTTCTACGGCTCAGCTAGAAGAAGAAGGGCTGAACTCTCACAGGAAATGTGGCGGCACCTCCAGTTTGTTTGGATGTGCTTCGATATTTCCTGAAGTCTAATCTTCAGAGTTACTTTTTCAGAGTCTTTCCTCTGACACAAACTGAAGCACAATTTCCGACAAAGAGACAGTCGATTAGCAGCGCTGAGTCTTACGCAGGGCTTGGTCCAAGCCCATGAGAGACCTCCCAAGTTTTGCTCCTGCACGCACCAGGCTCCACACGCGGGGTCGTGTGAACGGTTCCCCCCCCACGTCAGGGCACTTGCAGAGGGCGGGCAGGGCCGTGCCGGCCAGGGGCTGAAGCCAAGGACGTCTGCAAGGCAGCGTGCTTCCCAGAAAGCGCTCCTGAGCTCTTCCTGGGGCGCGACGCCCCGGTCGCGCTGATCTGCAAGCTGACGGTGCCGGTGCAGCGGGCCAGGCGTGGGTCCTGGCGCACGTCGCTCCAGAAGCAGCAGAAAAGCATGACACGAAACGAGCTGATGCGAGGGCGACCACGCGAATGAATCTGCTGTACTAAGCACGTGACTTACCGGGTGTAGTATTAGTGGCAATAGAAAAACTCGATAGAAAAAACAGAAATGCAGCGGAAAACATTGTTTTCAATAGGTCGGGGAGACAGTGAACCGACGCGCGCTTTGTCAAACAAGGTGACCCCAAAGCCGGGCAGACCGAAGTCTGAGAAAGGACTGAGTGCAGACAGAATGAAAGTTGGCCTTCAAAGTTCTTGCGTTTATCAGCAGCAAACTAAATCTTGACTTTATTGAGGCTCTCCCCATCGGTGTAACTGACTGAGCTGTAAAAACAGGCCACATAATAATGAGGTTTTAGATAATGTTTCCCAGCACAAGTGTTGCACAGAAGCTTCGTTTGTTGCCTAACACTGCATAGGGAAATCATAAATACTAGTTAGAAATATATAGGTCTTTATGGACTCATAATACATTTGTATCTGTTACAACCAGGATTAAGCTGTATACAGCTAGACCTGCAGGCTAAATAATAGCAGGTTTAATTAATTTGTTAAAGCCATATAAAGCATTCAGCTTTCTAAGTACAACAATTCTATTCATCCATGCTGACTGAGTATCAGTAATTGCCTAACAGCAAATCTAGCTATGAGACAATGCAAGCATTCAAATAGCAAAAATTACACGTAGCAATAAGTTAATACGGTAAAATTCATAAAGCAAGTGTTCATAGTGAAAAAAGTGATAGAAAATAGTATGTAAAAATAATAAAATTAATGTATTATTGCACTTGAGAAATAAACATTTTGTCTCTCAAAATTAATTCCTTCTCCCTCCAGGGAAACACACCACCTCACAGCCACTGTCCAAGAAGAGCTCTAATCCTGCTTGCTACATACATCCAGGGAAAAAGCAATGGAATTAACTTGCTTAATTTGGGGAGGTTTTCATCTTGAGTAGGAATAGCTTACTTGACCAGACTGAAATACCTTTCTGTGACCAGATCAGCTGCTTTGGCCTGAAACTTAGTATCCTTTCTTTTGAATTCCACTTAGGAGGCGGATAGGGTGTGAGCTATTCATATGGATACTACTAATTTATTTTTAGAAGGTTCCATAAGGAAATCTGGTAGAAGGCAAGAAATTGGACCATTGCTTCAAAAGAATCAGGTTAGTGCTCTCAACCTTCTTACATGCCATTTTGAGGATTAGATTTACAAAGGTAGGTCATATATACAAAGCAATTTAAAAAGTAGTAACCAACATTTATGTTGCAGCAGGTAATAAAACAATAACTTGCAGTAACACTGCCCCAAGGATTCCAAACCACTTTAATTAAGTCTTAAAACATAGCCTAGAGAAGAGTGACCACAGTATAGAGAACGCATCTCTCAACAACCAGCTCCAGGTTAAAGGCAATAGCTGTTTCACACCACATAGCAAACAACACTCAAGCTTGGGGATAAGAATAAAAGTGAATACTGAAGCCAAACAAAGCTGCAGATGGTAGGTCAAACACAAAAGTCAGAGGCTTAGATTTTACACAGCTATATATGGGTTGACACTTCAAGTCTGAGTCTTCAAACTTGAGTAACCTGACTTCTGTTTAATATTTCACCTAAAGAATAGCACCTCCAACAGCACAAAGCCATCAAACTTTATTCTGGCTGTACTGGTTGAGGGGATGGACAACCTCTGAACCGCCAGCCAAACTGCAGCAGCAGCTGGGTGTGCCTGGGTGCAGATCCAGCTCCAATTAACTCTACACCCTCAGGAGCTGGCAGGATCCTTGTGCGAACCAGAGCAGCTGCAAAACCTAGGTGGAGTGCTGTCTCAAGCTGTCTGTAATGCACATTAATTTGCTAAGTGTGGAAAAATATACTGTGCAATATTTACAGTTAAAAATCTAACAAAGCCATGTTTTGACATTGAAGACAGAGTTCTGTGGCTTTTGAGTATCTACTTGGAAACTTGTCACTAATACTGGTTTATAGTTCATGTCATCCTCCACCTATGCAGATCTAGATACATAAAGATACCCAGGTATAAAGATTTGGAAAACCTTGGCTAGC
The DNA here is from genome assembly GCF_000737465.1 of Haliaeetus leucocephalus. Lineage (NCBI taxonomy): Eukaryota > Metazoa > Chordata > Aves > Accipitriformes > Accipitridae > Haliaeetus > Haliaeetus leucocephalus. The sequence continues at coordinate 9,066,676 of NW_010973187.1, forward strand.
GCTCTCAGCAGCTTTCAGCCAAGGCTGAAAATAAGCATTACAGAGATCAGTCTTCAGGATGAACACTAATTAGCTGGCAAAATACTTAAGAAAACATGTATGTTACAAATAAGCAAAGGGAGGTTTGGGGTATTTTTCCCAGAAAAATCCCCAAAACATGTTAAAAGGACAATGCTTTCTATGTCAATGGATCAATTTTAACATGCTAACGCTCTGAACATTCAGATCGCTACTCATTTGTTCTTTTCTACTGCTTGGATTTGTAAGAGGTACATCGGCTGCATAGCATTCAGGCCAAAATGTATGTTTATATGCTGACAGTGCAGCAGATTATCAACAAGCACAACTTTGGGCAGCAAAGTTTTAAATGGTGTAACTTGGGCATGTGGACAGAGATTTCTATTTCATTGGCATGATCTGTAACCATTAACAAATACCTGCTGCTTCTCACGCTCAAAATAAAAGTGGAATCCTCAGAAACTCAGAGGCCTGGATATTTGGAAAAGGTTTTTTGGTCTTTTAATGTTGTAGTTCAGTAAAACAAAGCCCACTCATCACCCTTGAAAAATGCCATATCCTTGGAAACCTTTTTAAACCATCCTTTGGAAACAATTTTGACAGAGAAGTAGCTTATTTGTTATTATTCACTGCTCCTTATTCAACCAAAAATAGCATGTTAAGCTTCCATAGCTACCGAGCACAGAGAACCCACAACAATCTTGGGAATATTTTTGTTATTTCTCAGTGTCAGCAAAAAAAGACTAGCAAACAAACAAAGAGAAAACTCCCCAAAGAAGCTGAGAAGTCTATTGTTCTACACTTGACTGCATTGTGAATATGTTCTATATTTGATGTGTTGAACTTCTTTAAAACTTAACCAACACTGAGGAATACTGAATGATTTAATGGCCATGTGAGTTTTTTCTGTCATGTGCATATAACTGACCAAAGCTGTGTTGCCTGGTGGCAAAATCAAGTATAATATGCCTCACAGAAATAGAAAATCTATTCATCACCTGCCAGTCCTCACTGATAGTAACAATACTTGCTAATTAACTACACAGAAAAGGTCAAGGAAGGAGGCATCGGAAATGAGATTCCTGTGGTGAGGTCCTACGTATAACTCGGTTTGACCAAAACAACTTACATCTGGACAAAATTAGCACTCATACTGCAGATTCTTTGAACTCTGAGATAGTGGCCAAAGTGGCTTGGATGCAAATATATGTGTGTGTGTATATATAAACACAGACGCACACGACAAAAAGACTGCCACCAAGTTTTTTGTAGGGCCAGTCACCAAGACATACAAGAATGTGTGTCACATCTGTTAATGTTACACTCGGGACTTCAACCATAGGCAGAGAAAAAGGACATAATGTGATTAAGTGGAAGATGCATACGTGGAAAAAAAGAGGAAAAAAGGACACTGTCATCTTTGAGGGCACATTAAACAGTGAAGAGAACTGAGCTTTCAGATGTAAAACACATGGCTAAGGCTTGTAATTTACAATACAAGAGTCTAAAAATGTAAAGAATCTCATTATACCAGCCAGGTTAAACATTTAAATTCCAACATGGAAAATTATTCTGTTGCTAGTTTTCTTCAGAGCTTTGACTTCTGTTAACTCCTGTCAGAATTGCCAGGACTGCATGCATCAAGGGAGAGAAAAGATTTAAATATGTTCTCAAAGCAGCTTTCCGCCATTTACACTAATATTCTCTTACTGATTTTAAAATTTGCTGGTTGACAAGGCCTGGAACTTTAATGAAATGCTAAATATAAAAGACTATGTCTTCAATACCAGTGGAATAAAGCCAGAACAATGTAACATTACTGCAAAACTGGCACGGTTTCATAGTAACTCTATATAGCTTTCTAAATCCAAAATTTAGGTTTGCAACCAGCAAAAGACTTACTGTTAAAACGCTTGAACACATTTGTCGCTCCCCATAAAAGTGTGCAAAGGAAGGACATATGCGACATGTGCTCAGATTTCTTGTTTCCGTACCCTTTCTTCAAAATATTCTTGCAAAATATGCCACCAACAGCATGATGCCAAGTGCCTTAAGGGTCACACTGGGCTTGCTTCACAGGGCTACAATGATTATATCATGGTGGCGTTGACATGCAGCCATGTCCAAACAGCTGCTAAAGAGATGACAGGATACCATCTGTCAGGAAAAACCATGCCCAGCTGCTGTCTAATCTGAAGATTACTTTGCTGACATGATGCAGATGGCACGAAAAGCTTCATTACCAGGTTAGTTAACCACGTTAAAAAAAATCCACTGTTACAATAGCAAAAGCCTTTCTACAGCTATGGCAATGAGGCCTGACAAAAATGGTGCTCACACCATGGCACAGCAGAAGGCATTGCAATCCACCAGACAGAAGATGAACGCTAACAAGATACTAAAAGTTCTGACAGCCTCTGCTGTAAGGCTGCTAACGCTCTCTGTCAGGACAATTTGTTCTTGTAACAAATCGTGTCTGTCCGCTAAGTTCATCCTTCTCTACGGCCGCCCATGACACCGGGTGTATCCCGGACCTCTGAGCAAGGAAACCAGCGGGTCCCTCTGCCCAGACAGCTTCCAGCAGGCACCTCTGGCTTTGGCCCACGGAGCACAGTTAATTCTGTGAGAGAACAGATCTCACCCACAATGCAAGAAAGAACATTCCCATAGGTAGCTTTGTCACCCAGGTGAGCGAGGAGAAGGCTTTTGTTTTCTGGAACACCAGCTTTCTCCTTCTTACTATCAAACTGAATTTCATTTTCTTCATCGCTTTGCCTATTAAGGCAATTGGTAGCACCTCCAAGGACTTCAAAGAGCAGTTAGCTGACATTCACAAGCCCACTGCTTTTCTTTCTGCTGCTTCCAAGAAAAATTGTTTGCTGTAAGCAAAAAGATGCTGAAGTACCCCTTCCATATGTTTATAGCTTTACATTAACGATGATCATGTTTTCTTTGTGATTCACTTTGCATGTCTGCTGATTGGAATAAATTATACAGATTTCATTGCTGTAACGTGAAAAGTATGAGAGGAATTTTCCATCTAAAAGGTTTAGCAATACAACTCACTTTCAGTAAGATTTGTCCTGTCAGGCCATAATTGCTTCTGAGAGCCTCACCCTCTAGTCCGTTTAGTAAAAATGATAATGTCATTTCATAATACAGGCATATAGTATACTGTATTTCACAAATATATACGGTCCTGTAGTCTCTTCCAAAATTTGTAAAATAAAAAAGAAAGGAAGCAATGCCAAATGCGGAAAAGGAACTTTGTCTTAATCATGTACTTAGTTTACAATTAGCAAACACAGTTATTCCATTTAAGGTTACAAACTGAGAATGCAGAACTCATAAAGAAGATTGCAGCTAGTAAAGAAGCTGGATGACTAATGTCTTCTTCTCATGCATTTTCATTCTTTAAGGAAGAGTTTTTAAATAACAAGGAATGCAGGGAGAGTATCAATAGTAGTTGCTCTACAAGCAGGAATTTTTTAGAATGCTTCCTCTACATGCTATTTAGGTAGGATTATATGGAATACTAACTAAATAAATTGTAAACTGTCCCTCTCTTCCAATATACTCTGTGTAGCTCTAAACAACTTGTGCATGAGCATGCAAGAACTCGCACGATTAGTGATCAGCAAAGTGAAGGTTCAGGAGCTGGAATTCCCTTTAGATGCTTATGTAAAACATAACTAGATACACCTTAAGATGAAAGTAAATAATGGAAATTAAGAAGTCGTGATTGTGAACTCTCTGTGGACTGCACTGACCCAGACTTCACATTACCAAATCCCTGTTGAGGTGACTCAGACTGAGTCCAGGCATACTTGATAGTAAATGCTGGTCTTGTTCTGTCTTACGTGCCTATACTTACCATAATACCTGTCAAATTTTCAAGTGTCTTTATTCTCATAGTGTATCTGTGATGTAGCATCGATACTGATCCACTGATGGCAAATGACAGACAGAGGACTACAGTACTTGCACAAAGAATCACAGCAAAGCTGTTAAGCAGTAGGAAGGTGAACCTCCATCTGCAGGAGGCACCACAGCTGCTTGGTCAGCCTTCTGCCAAAACACAACCAGGCAGAAATTGGCAGAAACATAATTTTGCTTCCTTAAACATCAAAACCTTGATTAGGGTATGTAACACATTCAGAGAAGCAGGGGGGGTGGGGGTGGGGGTGCTGTATCATGCTCGTACCTGTGTCTAAAGGAGTAATGTAGGCTCTCCTGAACTTGGACAATTGAGATGACTTATCTGTGCTTCAGTTTACCTATTGGATAATGTCCCCTGCAAAGCTTTTGATGCTTCTTTCTCTAAAAACATTACTAAAATGCCAAATATTGTTATTGTTGCTACCGTTCAAGTTTTTGAGTCAGCAGAACAGGTCTGAATATCTTACAAACAACCACTGTGTTGAAATTCTTTACATACTTTTGCAGTGTAGGCTGGATAAATCCCTGTAAATGTAATGGTTTGGTTCTCCCTTCTTTATAGAAACTGGAAAATTTTCAGCTACTTGGGGGAAAATATATTTTATATTTTCCAAAACAGTGTTTTCCTTTTGAGGGTAAATATGAAATTGTAAAACATATAATAAACTTTCCACTATGTTTTTCATAAAAGCTAGAACTATTGCTTCATTCACATATTAAATGCATGCTGCTAGTGCTGCTAGCCTCAGTGAAAGCTCTCCTTTCTTTTCTGACACTGCTGTACTAACAACAAAATCTACCAAGAGTGAGAAACCACACTGCCCACCCAGCACTCGCTGCAGCAAAGTCCAGACAATATTGGTTCTTGTCTCTACTATATCCTAAACGCAGGAGTGAAAAGCTGCCAGTAGCCATTCCTTTTTTTCTTCTTTTTTTTTTTTTTTTTTTTTTTTCCCCCCTCCTTTTTACAAAGAAGCAGCAGCTCCAAGAACAACTCTCTGGCAGGGTGCTGTACATGCTGACTTGGAAACTCATCCCTGATTCTAATCCAAACCAGCAGGCTGTGAAGAAAACCATCGTCTCTCAAGTGCAGCAAACATTTCTTCCCCGCCCCCCCAGTCTACTGAGACATTGTGTCATCAAAGATTTTATTGTCCCAGCAGGTGGGGGTTACGTACCTCGCAGATGCCAACGTTTTCAATTACAAGTCAAACACGATGCATTGTTTTTTAAAGGGATATTTTTTGTTAAATGGTACGAAAATCATTCTGTACAGTTACAGAGCTGTATCAAGTCATTTAGGTAGCAGAGGGATCAGTGTGGCAGACCAAGAGCACATCTGCAGTCACAGCTATATCTTAGGAAGATTTCCTCCTACAGCTATAGAACAGAACAGTTACGCACACAAATGTTGAAGACATATTTGATTCAAACCCACTGTAATTAAAACAAATATGAATCCTTTAGGCCATTGCTGCCATCCAGCAAATCAGCTTCAAATACTTGCAGAACCAGAAGATCAGCTCTGTGTCAGTACGTGCCTGTTGTACCATCTCCTTCCACATTCTGCGTTATTGCCAAGTAGTTCTCCCTTCCAAAATATTATGTTGATATTTTAAATACTATGTTAATAGACTTTTGTATGTGTCTCTGCACTTAAAAGTCAACAAGATAGAAGACATCTCCTATCCTATCCCTAAAAGTATAGTGTGCGGATACGTCATTAAGTTTTGCTGCTTATAATGTTTTTAAAAGCATTAACCCATCTGGAAGTGCAAGGCCTGTAACCTGTTGCATTTCTGGTGCAACAAGCATTTCTGATGAAATCTAGAAATCTTTAATTATTGATGGGAAAACCTGGTGTTTTCCTGGAGCACAGGAGAACCCTGAGATATCAAAAATGATGCTGCTTAAATAGCTGAACACTCTCAGTACTCAAGCCCCTGGATTATAGCCTCTCCCTTTTCCTCCATATGGGTAACTTCAGCCTAGCACCTACATTCAGGATTGTAAACCTAGTTCGGAGCTTCCCTATAATACAGTGCATTTTAGAAGTGCACTCGATTGTCAGTTCCAGGGACGCATCCTGGAACTAAATGGTATGTAAGACTCACAATGTTATCAGAACTAAGGCTTTCAGAGTAGCTATAGCAGTTTCAGACAGTCAAATACGTATGTTCCCCCTAGGTCCCTAATATTTAATCATGGAAATATTAAGTGATTTTACGGCTGGAATCCCACCAGAAAGTAGATACTCTATACATTCAGAACATTAAGTATTCATCATTCCTTATGGGAGTAGCTGATAAGAAATGCTAACAGGCAAGTGGATTTGGCATGTGTGTGAGGGAAAGGCTGACCTTCACAAAAATGTGATGGATGGAAAAAAAATATGCATTTAGAGCTTACATTGGGGATGCCTCCCCTTTCTGCAGATCCAGCAGTGTTTTCAACTCACTAATATTTTAACCAGGCACAGCATTTACCTTACGTTTCTACTAGCCAAAACCACCTCATTATTATTAGTTCCCTGTGGCCTTTATTATTCTTTATCAGCATAATGAATCACATCAGACCAACATGATAAATGCATCTAGCTTCCAGTTCTGCTGTGCTTACCTCAGGTGTGGCAGCATGGAGGGGTCAGTCCAAGTAAAACATTTGTGTTGAACCTCAAATAAAAAGTAAAACACAACTACAAACCATCAAAAGACCAAGTCCTGACCTCAGCCAGAAGCTCTCACATCCTTCCAGTCCTTTCTTGAAAAAACTATCGCTGCTCAATGAGGGATGGTGGCTCATCTTGGCTCATTCTTTCAAAATCAGCTTCATCAGTTATTTATTCACTCCTCTGCAACTCTGTGGGGCTACCACTAATTCAGACCAATCTTGGCCCAAAAAGTTACATACAGGTGCAGTAACGCTTCCTTCCACACAAATACATTTTGTGTGTATCTGAATTAGGTTGGCTAAATGCCTCTTGTAGTATTTATCTTTAAAGTTACGCAGATATAGGCTGGCTCAGTTCTTGGCAGGGAGGTAACTTAGGCACTATTTGCAGATGTAAAGAAGTGGTATTCAAGCAGTTGGTAAATACCAGCCCAACTTCTATGCCCTTTCAAGACAAATTCACTGAACCAAGTAATTCATTTGTTGTTGAATGTCCATATGTTTGATGCAAATGTGTAGTCTAATTTCACAAATGGTAAATATTAGAGATATAGCCTATTCCAGAAAGTTGTTGTATAGTAACACTGCTTATAGTTATTACCGACTTTTTGTAGAAGTGAAGCCCCTTGAGATACTACCAAAATGCCACTACAGCTGTTATAGTAAGAAATAATTATTTTCCTGGATTTCGTTGTTCATGATTTGTTTGTTTGAGGACCTAGTACACGGAGGCAAAAAGTTTCTTCGTATGTACAGACTACACCAGCAGTAGAAGAGTTTTCTGGTTGTAGTTCTAGCCAAATAGATATTGCAATAATCATTTAAGGTTGAAAGGGATGAATAACACAAAATTAAGCTATTTCTCTTTGCACTTCCCAGACTGAAAACCTGATCAATCCACTTAATTTACTGTACACTTTACAGAAGAGCATATTCACTATGAAGCAAAATGAGGCTGTTTATTTACTCATTTGCAGAATACTGAAAATACACTGGGTAGGATCCAAAACCTGATAATCTTACTCATTTTAGGAAGGATTGTGGAATCCACAGGATTTTATGAACTTGAGCTTAAGCCAGGGTGCAAAATTTCCATTTCTTCCTTTAGTACATTGCTTTTTAACCTTTTAGCAGCTGGTCTTTAAATATGCTGCCCTCTCTTCCTCTCCTGCCTTGTGTCACTGCATCTTTATTCACCCTCAAAGCGCTGCTGCTGCATCCCCACCAGCCTCTGCTTTCTTACTTTTCCCTCAGGGTGCTGGGTCTGCTGCAGCCGTACTCGAAGCCTTTGCCTAAAGTGCCCAGAGAGCTTACAAGTCTGGACTCTGCTCCACACTATACCTCACTTCCAATACTGAAGGTGGACTGGCACACTTTTACAAATGCATGTGCAGGAGTTCAATACTCATGATCATTTAATATTGATGATCAAAGCCACTCAAGAAGCAGCGAGAAGCGATTAAAGGTGAGCAAACACTTGAGATCACAAAGAACACTCTAATGCGCAAAGTCAAGTTACAAACCCACGAAACCAATAGAATTGCCATGGCAAAACTTATTGGCAGTAACAATGGATTTATATTTCAATTTACATTTTCCCTTTCTGGTATATATAGTTCATTCCAATAGCTCAAGTTGTATTTTCTTTGGGCGTACTGTATTGCTCTGTTTAAACTTCTGGCTCAGTCAAAGTTAGGGTAAGAACATGGGACATCCCTAGAGGGATTCCAGAAATGTTAGTAGACATCTTCAGTCCAGGAAACTCAACTCAGCACAGTATGATATGGAAAAAATAAAAGGGAAAACCAGTATGAAAGCTGAATGAAAAATGTGGGAAATGCCAGGCTTATAATACTATGCACCACAGCACAAACGATGGCATTGCTCATAGATGGCAGGCATCCCAGACCTGTATCAGGAAATATGTAATTTTGCAAAAGCAACTGAAAAGTGAACTTTGGAGCCACCTTATAATTATGGCCACTAGTACATTTTTGGAGGAAAGGTTTCATTTGTAAGTTTGTCTAGATGCACACTCCTAGATATTTCACTTTTTAATAAGCAGTCCATAGAGCCCTAGCACAGACTGTGGTGGAGAGACCATAAAAATGAGATAACTTTTATAACACATATATTATGGAAATATATGGAATACATGCAATATATGGAAATGTATGGAATATATCAGTATTCATTTCTGATATATGGAAAATATATAATTCATCAGCATCAAACACCAACATGTTGTCCTCCTACAAAACTACTGCAGAAATAACAGTTTTCATTAAAAAATGTTAAAGGTTATGGATTGTTGCCAATTACTTGACTAATTTATAGTTCAGCAAAGGCAAGAAATACAGGTTTTATTTATTATAACACTCACATGGAAGCTAATGTAATGGACCGAGTCAAAATGGAGAAGCAGAGTTGGTAAGGATCACAATGTTACTATACTGTCCTGCAGAGCTAAAGAAGGATCAATTTATGTAGATAGGCTACAATATTTTTTTCTGATTGTCGTGGTAGGAAGACAATTAACTCTATCCCAGCTGAAACCAGGACACTGATAAATATGTAATTCTCTGGGGACCATCACTCCCATTTTTCCAACACAACCTGTTTAAGCCTGCACAGTTGAAGCTTCTCCTATGAATCCCTACTACAAATGAAGTCAGTAGCTCCCTGCCTTGTCCTCCATGGATATGGGGAACAACCGATAACCTCCATGGCTGTAACAGTTTTGAAGACTTATCAAGTTCCCTTCTCGCACACTATGAGTCTTCCCCTTTCCAGACTAACAAACCCAGTTATTTCAAGCTTTTCTTGCAGCTCATATCTTTTATACCTCTTATCAGCCCTGTTGCTGTCCCCCAGATTCCCTTCACTTTGCCTACATCTCTGCTATGGGTGGTGACCAAAACTGCACTTGTCAGTGTGCAGTAGAATAGTTGCCTCCTGTGCCTGAAATGGACATTTCCATGAATTTATCTGACACACTTATGTTATTACTTAGCCTGCAAGGTATTACACCTAACTCCAGTTCTGTGATAGTGCTGCCCAATTTTCTTCCATTTTTCATTTGACCATTTAATTTCTTCTCCCTAATTGCACAGACAGACTTTGCAGTTCTCCTTATTGAATTTCAATTTATTGATTTCAGACCATTTTTCAATTCAGTGAGATTATTTTGAGCTCTGACCTTATCCTCCAAAAATCTTGAAACTCCTCTCAGCTTGGTGTCGTGTTCAAATGTGGAAATTCTATTCCATCATCCAAGCTGCTGCTGAAAATGTGTAATAGAAATAGATTCCAGGCAGACACTTTGCAATCACACTAGAGAAGTCTTTCCGGTTTGACAGCAAAACAGTATTCTTAAATTATGTTCCATCCACTAAGCATATATTAAATTAATCTAGACCTTAATTCCGTAGTTTGCTTTAATGAATTTGCAATGGGGCAATGTTAAGTCAAGCTGTAACAGATGCACTTCCTTACATCCATAAAAGCAGACACTCTATCAAAGAGCGAATTTGGATCAGACTAAAATCTACTTTAGTCCTTATAAATTTACTTTGATTCTATTCACCTCACTATCCTTCCATCACATTTAAACTGACTGTTACGGCATTTTGGTTAATTTGGAAGTTTTTTGGTTCCAGTATTATTGACAGGTCTGTACTTTTTTAAACCCTCTGTTTACCTCTTTGCAAAGAGCAGCCTCATCTTTCCTGACGCACCATGCTTTGATCCACTTGGACATTACCATCCTCCAAGGACTCTTGAAGAGACTCACTAATGCTGCACTTAGCAAGTAAGAAAAAGAGTCACTTATTATGTGATTAAAAATGAAAGCACAAGTCTATAGTCTTAAACTGTGGTAACAGGAACCTGGCATTGTTTGGGATGGTGCCAGGTAGGACTTTCCCAACCAAATACTGAGGTTGGGTGCCGTATGGAAATTGCCAGGGATGAGTCCTAGCAAATGCTTTGGATGCAGATGGCCTGTTTTGGAGACAAAGGTAATTTGTAGTGGAGACCTGGGCTGTTTCATGCCCCATGGCATCAGTACCCAGGAAAGTTCCTAGGAAATCATATTTGCAAACATAGTCCTGAACTGAAGGATTCCTTTTGCTTTCCTTAAATTTGTCTAGGATAAACTCAATCAGCCTCTCACACTAGAAAATACCTAGCTTGTATAAATACCCTTTAACTTGTTGTTCTTGTATTACGATCAGTGTTTCTCTCTTTCTCCATGCTGAAGTAAACCGTTATACATGTAACCACAATATCTTTATTTGCTCTCTTTTCAGTCAGCTACAGATTTGCACTTTTCTTTTGCATTTCTTACTCATATCAAGACCTGCAGGATAAAAAAATCTTAGCTGTACTTGCATAATTCAGAATGAGGCTTACAGTAAATTGTCAACCTGCTCTAAAGTAACACTTTTGAATAAGAGCAGTTCATCCATTCTCCACTGACTCGTCAAGTAACAAGCAGTTTTTCTAGGACAAAGTTAGGTTTTAGTGGATTTAGTGTTAAAACACACATTTCAAAATAGTTTTGTATCATTATATAAGCTTCTACTTCCATTTGCTTAAAAGCACTGCAACATAAGAAAGCAAGGATCTCTGATACGAGCATTCATTTGCACTCTTGGTCAAATTATTTGTAGACCTTTCCAAAATGACATAGTTAATCAGATTTTTCTGTTAGTTTAGTAGCCAGAAATGACCACTCTATCAGAGTCTTACATGGTTTTTAGATTATACAGAAGTTACTCAACACTTTTGTTTTCAATTGCTTAACTGAAATTGTTTGGGCTAAATTTTTCCTTTTTGGCTGTCTGCCTTGGGCTGAAACCCTGGAAATTTTCAGCTACTCATTTCTGCTCTTCTAAAAAAGGAGACTAGGGATAATATATCATCTTGACGATGCTAGTGTAAATAACTTTTCATATAAATGTTTGAGCATCCCTTCAATGACTGTTCTGAAATTTTACAACGAAGTATCCTCTTCTGTCTGCTGGAAAAAGGACCCATGTGTGCCCAAAATGCGGACCTTTGAGAAATGATACTTTGCCTGTGCCCAGCAGAGACATGTTCCAGCTGGGATTGAATGCTGCATGTCAGGCCAACATGCCAGACCAAAGAGAAAGAAGCTTGCCTCAGGTGAACCCTTTCCACACACTCAGCCTTACGCTCTTTCGGCAGAACTCTTCCAGCACAAGGTCGGGCAGGATATGGAGGTAACCCCTTCAACGAAATACAATGGGTAACACCAGGAGGGAGGCTGGCCTATGGTCAAAAGTGACTTCTCCTCTAGGTTTGGAGAACAAGGGTCATCTCACTGCTTTTGCCACTTAAATGGCAGAGGATTGAATGACCTCAAAAATCATATATGGCTTGTAATTTTTATGAGCATTAGGATGATTATAGAATTTCAGCAGGAGAGGAAGGGGGCATTCAGAGTGCTTTTTCAAACACTGTTGTGAAGTTTTTTATTCATTCATTCAGCTTTACTTTGAAAGAAAACTAATGCTGCAAATTCAAGCACTCAGAAGATGAAAACTGCCTGAATAAAATCTGATTTGACCTCTATGTTATTGTGAATTATAATATGAATTATAACACGTTTCTTAATTACTGAATCAGCACATTTTTCCTTAGTACTCCAAGTAACTCATTCAGTGCATGGAATATTGAATAACCTTCAAGTAATTCAATATTTTTTCATCTTCATTCTTCAGTGATAAGAATTATTCAACCTCTCTTAAGACAATATTTTTAATTCCTCTGCGGTTTTTTAATGCTGCTCAGTGTAGCATCTGAGTGCCCTTAGAAATGTTAACTAGAGTACTATTATAACATGTCTATTAACTTAGAGATGGAGAATTGAATTTAAGAAAAATTGGGGTATGCAACTGAAGACACAAAGATATATTTCTTTGTAGATTTTAATATTGCATAGCATTTTATATGTCCAGTTGTATGTTGCTTATTATCAAGCCTCAAGTTTAAATATTTGTCACTACTGCAATCAAACAGGAATCTCATCCCTGCTGAAAGCACTTTGTGACCAGCTGAAAACACTACTTAACTGACTGGTCTAACACTGTCAATGAAAACTGTGGAACAGACAAGAAGAGGACTCAATTCCCTCAGAAACATTGAGTTGAAATTTTTCTCTTCCACTTTGTACCTTCTGCAAATAAATGACATTAGAGATCCACAGCCAGGAATTGTATCTCAGGCCCTGACTAATTCCGAAGATGGAGGTAGCCTACAAGAAAATGGCATGATAATTTCACAATACATGATCACAAAGCAGCTGAGTTAAATTTAGGCCGGCTATTTTATAGTCTTTTAGTGATTGACTTGATCCTTCAGTAATGCTCTCTTCACACGGCTGGGTTTTGGAAGAGTTTTGTAATGAGTCTAATTCTCACCCATGCTCACTCATCAGTTCTATTTCCAGGCTGATGTGAAGGGGGAGCTCTGTGAATAGCTGACCTAATATACTAAAAGGCTTCACATTTCACAAGCTCTTAGGCTTTCTGATCTTTGATAATATAGTTTGTCAGTTTTTCACTTTTTATCCAACCTGGGATCCTATCAGAAAATGCCGACAGGCTCCCTCTGAGACGAGAGCCTCCACAGCAACATTTAGGTCATGGGAATCTTTCAACTGACTTCAAGGGACAGTGGATCAGATTTTAAAAAGATGCCAAAAGCATGTGTTTCTCTGTATTTCACAGGGCTTCAGACAACTGCTCAGACAACAGGCAACGCACTAGTGTGTACACTGAATCGTGACAACATTGGGCTTAGTCTGCCAGGCTGATGAGTGTATGTAGGAGTTCTTGACCTACTCATACATTGCAAGAGAGATTCCACAGCTCAGAGCTAAGGTAACCAAAACCTTTGAAGTAGGCTATAAACATACATAGTGCACAAATAACCTGGTGGTTTTGTTGCTTGCTAGAGGAAATTTTCAGTGTATTTATAATGTGCTTTGATGCTCCCTGTAAATTTGCAAACAAGAGGCCACATGTCCTTTCGATGAAACTTCAGTTGTAAATATATGTAAAACAAGCTGCTGGAAGAGTTTGGAAGAGTTTGAAATAAACAAACAGAAAGAGTTACACATACATCACCAAAACACAGCTTAGTTAAATTTTAAAAGCTCAACAAGGCAAGCTGTGGATCCCACAAGTTACAAAGGGTTGTTTAAATAGCTCTTTTTAACTAGTTATTTAAACTAAGAACACCATGTCTGAACAGGAGATTAAGATACACACGGGCTATGTGTTTCAGCACTTTTTAAACAAACCCCCACAAGCTAGGCACATTAGAATTAAACAGACACAATTAGGAATGACATCCCTTTCTCCTGCATACTATTTCACTCATTTCTAGAGCTCAGCTCAAACAAAATCTAATGTGTGGATCTGAAATACTCAGACATATTATTTTATCCTAAATCATGGAAAAGGACTGGAAAGGACTGTCTCAAGACCTCTTGTATTAGATGGAAGCAAATCTAGAGAGGCAACTTATCTTGAAAAGGTATTGATGGAAATGAGAAGTAGGTTCTGTAAAATGGGCTGTGTATTACACGCTAAGTGAGAATCTAAACAGATGCCAGCTTAACCTGGAAGTCTGGATATCTTGTTGGTCACCATCCACGATGAGAGGACAGAAATCTTGTTTGACTTGATGAACTTCTATTTTCTAGCCAAAAGCCCGCTCTTGTCCTTGCCAACTAGAACACATACTTCAAGTGAAAAAATATGTTATGGTTGTCCCAAGCAACAGAAAGTAACAAGACTCTGATCATTACCATACAGCATATGAAAAGAAAGGAAAACGGTACACGTCTTTAACAATGTACACATCTGCAGTTTCTTTTGTACTTGTACTGAAGATTGCTTTCCACTGCTTTGAAAGAGGTAGTGATACACTGTTCTGGAAGAGTATTTTAACTCCTCTGAAAGACACTAGGGAATGATGTATTAGCAGCAGCGTTGAAATAACCTGGAAGCAAGCAGGATGTCACGAGCAGCGCCGTGAATGGTTTTGCAGTGGCACACAGCAGAAAAATGGTTTGTTTCAGCAGACTTTGATCCATACAACCTGTCATCATTGCTCTCCACAACAAACCACAGAAAATATCAAGGCAGGATTCTTTTAAAAATCCCCTTTATTTTAGGCTTTTCACTTGGGCTTTCTCTTTTCAAAGCATACATTAAATCCAGGTCTTGATGATTTGTGGGTATTTTTGCAAAAATCTATCTGCATTTCACACACATATTTACAACTTTGGTTTTCTGCAGATTTCTTCCAGCTTATCCAAGTCCACAGGTATTGATGCTCATGCAAGAAAAAGCCCCAATTTAAACTATGTTGCTTTATGCCAGCTGATAGGCAAGTGTCAGTCTTTACAAATAATAAAACATCTTGCAGATAAAAACCCACGGACTAGGGTACACTGAATGTATTTCTTGGTAGGATCTCCAGTGTAGCAACTACAGACAACCCGCTCGCCAGTGAACCCGTTACCAGTTTGATTAACTTTTACAAACATTCATCTTTTGCTGCCCCAAACATTTGAATGAGACTAGGCAACCCTTTCATCTAAATGAGTTGCTGTTGCACACTGTACCATTAGCTTATATAAAC
The DNA here is from genome assembly GCF_000737465.1 of Haliaeetus leucocephalus. Classification (NCBI taxonomy): domain Eukaryota; kingdom Metazoa; phylum Chordata; class Aves; order Accipitriformes; family Accipitridae; genus Haliaeetus; species Haliaeetus leucocephalus. The sequence continues at coordinate 9,081,982 of NW_010973187.1, forward strand.
CTGCTGCTGTAAGCATCCATTACCACAGCCTGGTAGTGACATATTGATTTTCAAGCTGGAACTACTTCCCTTGAGACTAGAGAGCATATGGCTGTTTGTTAGACCTGCTGGGTAAAACATGTTGATGGCTAAAAGGAAAAAGATGGAAAAAGTAGGTGTGAGTCTTTGTGGGTTTTTTTTAATTATTACAATTCTTAAACTAATAATAATTCAGTTTTCTTAGTAAACGGCCTTTTTTTGACCAAATGAGCTTCAGACTGGGTCTTCCTCTGTGTTTATTACACAGATAGAAATTCATGAGCACTGGAGTTATAATCAACAGTGATATCAAGTTGAAACTATTAGATTTTGAGCTAAAACAAAGTATTGAAAGGCAGCACCAGGGACTATTGGTAAATATGTGACTGAGATCATAATTAAACACCTGTTGTACAGAGCCTGGCCAGACAGCCGGACAGCCACGCAATCTGTAAGAGCCTCTCTGTGAAATGCTTAATGGGCCTTATGTTAGAACATAAAGAAAGTTGTTTTAGCTCACACCAAAGGTCTGCACAGTGTCTATCCCAAAACAGCTACAGGGGAAGAATATAATGGAAATGATTTTTCAAATGAGATTCCATCTTTGCCCCATAAAACGCCTCCACACATGTTTTAGATCAGTATTTGGTTTATCTAAATTTCTATGTTTAGCAGTCTAACCAGTCAGATTTATTGAAACTTTTTAGGATGGACATGTAAAATAAATGATACTAAGTGGCAAAGTTAAACATTTCAAACAGATTTCAACTGAGGTACTCAGAAAAGCTGTTTCAAACTCTTTTAACATCCCGAGTTTTGATACATTGATGAGGCACAGTTCCCTCCCTGAACACACTCATAAACTTTACTATATGCTCAACAGTAAGTAGTGTCCTCCTCATGGCAGATAGATACCCAAAATCCATAAAAAAAATAAAAACTTAAAAGCATTAGGTGAATGCTCAGGAAACAATATTTACAAATTGTAGCCTAAAGGCAATGGTTTCATCATTCAAGCTGTCAAGTCGCGCAGTGGCTCCCTGGATGCAAGCTCCAGTCTTCTTAGATGGAAGTGTATTGGGTATTGGAGCTTTCTTACCTAGTGAAAACAGTGCTCACGACAGGGTTCAAAGCAGTTTGGGCAACTTCAAAATCAATACAAAGAGAGAAAGCGAAAATATAGTTATCAGGCAGAAAATGTGAGCAACCTGTTCCTATACGGTACACACCCATGGAGTAAGCTGTAGTCTGTAGTGGTTAAAGTCCCAGTTCAGAGGATCACATGGTCAGAAGGACATTTAGAACTTATTATGTAATTCTGTTTTAGTAATGATTAAGGACAGTCAATCATTACTGTAAGGTGACCTCTGAAAGGAACAGGAGCTTACGTATGACAACTGTAGGGAAGTGTTTCTTTCTTCTGTCCCTCAATTTAGATTTGCAACATGGGAGATTTTCACAGTAAACTGCTTTGCTTCCATACCTAACTTTTCTTCGGGGATTAGCCTAGTAGCAGCCTGGACCAGCTGCAATCCAATCTGGTCCCACTAATACTTTTAATATTTAGACTGAAAACCATTTTTACCCAAAGATTCCCCCAAATCTTTTTACCTGTCTATTCCAGACAAAGACTTGCTTATATTGGAAAACCGAATAAATTAGCAAAAGAAAAACTGTAGTCATTTATGTTTTAGAGAGCCAAATAGTAGCTACAGAATAAAAATGCATATATTGGATGGGTTTATGTATGGGTGGACAGATCACAAATCACTACTCCAAGATGCTTTATAAGTTCTGCTCCAGGCAGATTTCATTAAAAGCGTTCAACAGTTGAAGAAGCAAAACATTGCAGTATATTGTTTCAGTGATTTTAGTGATTTAATGACTTCTGAGCTTCCACTTCATGGGCACAGAGAAGCGAAGGCAGCGAAACCAGTACCCAGTACTGGAGAGTGGGCACAAAGGTGGGAGGCAGAGCAGGAACAGGTAGAGTGAAAGAAAAGAAAGTTCCTCACAGCTCTCTCCCCCCATAAATCTCTCCACAATACTCCTGTAATACCAAATCATAAGACAATTATGTTTCTCGACTGTTACATGAATGCTAAATCCCCTGAGAAGCAAATGAGTCCCTTGTGGGAAATACTTAGGAGCATTACAGAAAGAAAAGGTGGAACACTTGAAGCAACAGGGAATTTCTATTCATCTTGAACATGATTTAATGGATACAAAGTTCTTGCTTCCTTGGAAGCCTGTAAGTGGCCCACTGAGGTTAACTAAATTAGACTCCAAGACGGACTAACCAAAGCTTTTTATAACTACTTTTCTGAAGGAAAAAAAAAAAAAAAGAATTCTTTCCCACTTGAATTCAGCTCAGTACTTTCCTGGCTGGTCTGCTCATTCTGAAGCAGGGTCCCCTTCTGCCTTCCTCCCACTATCATTCCCCACTCTTCCTCTCCAGCCTTCCTCTCATCCCTCTGCTGCCAAGATGAGGCAGACCCACCAGTGGTGCTAAGGCTCGCTCAGCCCACCTTGTTCCAGGACCCATCACAAGTCTCCCTGGAAAAATGACATTCTTAAAAGTTCATTTTATGAGAAACTTGAAAACCTATTTTAATCACTATTAACAAATGGTGAGAGTGTCTAATGAGCAGAAGTAATTGCTGGACATGAGGCACCTGTGAAACAAACTAACCTACTGCTCTAAGCCTGATCCACTTAAATTCAGTCACGGACTGTCAAACTAGGTTTTATGAACACTGTCAGACCGGTGGGTTAGAAAGCAAGAACTCCAGTGCTCAGTGCCTCCTGAACTTTTCCTAACTACCTCTGGCACACCTTTAAGCACAAAGTTCAGAGACTTCCAAAAATACGCTGCATGAGACACAGCCGCCCGCTGGCAGTGGCATCTCCGGCTGCTCTGCACCGTGGACGGGCACGGGGGGACGGCCACGACCCCAGACCGGCTCGCAGGGCAGCTCTGCCATCTGGACAAAAAGTCAGGAGAGCTCAGCCCTGGCACGGGCCGTGGCACCGCAGAGCAGTGCCGAGAGTCCTGCCCGGCCGCGGCGGGCAGCCGTGCTGCTCTCACAGGGACACGGAGAGTGGGCAGGGGTGGGCAGAGTTACCCACACGTGCACCGCCCCAGGAAAATCCAATTCCTTGTTCAGACATGGGTATGTGTAACGTGTGAGAAGCACAGGATCAAACCGGGCTCGGGAAGAATGACCCTTACGGTTGCCGTAGCATTATTACACAAAACTCTGTATTTAATTCTGGAAAGTAATAATGGATAGAGGCGGGAGAGAAAATAACATAAAATGTAACTGAAGATCAGAAGGACTGATTTCTTCTATCTTATTCTCAGTTCTGATGCCTAATCCACATTGTAAAGTGATAGCTGAGCCTTATTTCTGTAGCAATGTTCTCATCCAGGTTTTTTGGTTTTTATGCAAAAACTCTTCACAGTAGGTAATGAAAAACTGCTTTTAAATCCAAGGACAAATTGTAATGATTCCAATGAAAATAGAAGCATTTTGGATTTTATTTCATACTTGTTCTAATGCTTCTTGCAAATTTTTTCATACCTTCAAGGAAGTGATAAAGCTAATGGGCTCAAAAGGTACAGCCTACATTAATTTACTCTACTTAAAGAACAGCAGCATCAAATTAATTAAATATCATTAATTAAACACCATGCCCTATTGCATACCTAAATACTTCTGCACTTTAAACCTGCCTGCTGCATGGCACACAGACTTTTAACCATAAAGAAAGCAAACAAACAAACCAGAAATTCTTCTGATTTTGCATATACCATATAACTGATTTTACAATCCTTTGAAGCCTATGCAAGTTAAAACTGCCTTCAGGCATCTTATGCACCTAAAATGAAAAAAAAACAAAAAAACCCCCAAAAACCAACAACCCATATAAGTCTAATCTATTTTGTTAGTTTGATTTACCTGGGTCCTATTTTGCAAGGATACATTTGCTAGAAAAATAGTATCTTAAGCATTAGAGAAAACACAAGCTTTTCCTGAGCATCATGGTGAGTCTTGGTTTCTATTGTTCCTTAACAAAAGCCCATTCACTCCTCCTGAGCGCTCTCTCCCCCTTTTAACTCCAGCTCAAAGAACCGTGGATCAGCTAAACTTTTTCTTCTTAAGACTGCAAATTCCTCAGCAGTGCAACTTCTTTCTTGTTACATGGTAAACAACAGGCATACGGAGATGATTTTACATGCATATTGCACAACAGCAGTAAAAACTCCACTGCTGAACTACATTTTCATCTCCTTTCCATGACTATCTTCTTTCAGGGCATGCAGAGAGGATGAGTAAATGCGGAGGCTGCTTTCTGTGGAATATGCCTTAACGCTGTAAGAGAGGCCAAGGAGGCAGCAGATTTCTAAGCTGTACAATAAGGAGTGCTGGCACCGGTGACAATTGTCTGGGTAAACAATATTACACCAAGCCTGAGGCTCACACCAAGCTTCAGACCTAAATATCCTTGTTGGTTAACTACGAGGCTGTTCAGAGCACAAGTCTGCAGGGCCAAGTTAAAAACCTGCTTTTGATGGAAGCCCTCAGCAGAACAGACGTACCCATACACATGAAGAATATATAGAGAAAGGGTTCAGAGTTGGCAGCAAGTCTCTGTTACAAACAAATCTGCTTTCACTGGAATATTCCAACACTGGTAACAATGCTGACAATATCAGTCACAGAGTGAGAAACACGTAACTGGTTCCTACATAATAAAGCCCCTATTCCAGTATTACAACACTGTGTCTGGATCTCTCTGCTTCTTTTCTGCATATACCAACCACAGCAGACTGCCTTGACACCTAAAAGCAGCATCATGAAGTGCTGCGGGGAGACAAATCCCTGAGATGAAAGCAGCCTAACGCAGCATCGCTGCCTGCTCTTACCAGCAACCCAACTTAGTATGGGTCTTCCCCATTGCACCTGCCAAGGTAAACCTTTCTCAGGCATCAGTAAGGAAATTACTTGAGCGACCTTCAGGTGCGTGACTTCAGGTATCATTTCCTTTTGTAAGTAAAACCTGAGATTTCCATCTCCAGTCAAACTGGCAACATCTAGGATGAATTAGTCCGAAAACCTCTGGAACGACACACCCTCCAATTCACGCTTCTGTCCTACTGCACATGTGGTCCTTAGAGGGCAAGAATAGACATGTGTCTGAATATATTAAAAAGCTCAGAGTGCAGCTCTACACATTTGTACAGCTGGTGAGTCAATGGCAAAATGACAAGCTTCAGGAAACAGCATGCACATAAACATGTAAATAGAGTTGTACAAAGTCTTGGCTCTATTACTTCACCAGTACCGTGTCACTGGTGATACGTTAGTGTGCCCATGGACTTGGCTCACTGTATTTTTACTATTTCAAATCTAATACCTTAATAGACAATTAGGAAGGTGATGCATATTCACTGACTTCAAGGGAGTTAGTCTGGATTTGCACACATTAAATTACCATTAGAACAATGGAAGCTTATGCACCTGCAAGAAAGAAATTAAAAATGCACTGAATTGTATTTAGCACTACTTTGAACCCTACCTGGAGGAATCCCATCATAGAACAGCCCTTTACCACCCTGAGATTATCCATGGAATAACGAACTCCCTTGCCAAGCTCTTCAGTATTAGTAATGTGACGGAAAACTGGCATGAGTTTGGAACGCTCTAAGTATTCAGGAGACTGAAGAGACCGAATTACGAAGGAAGATCAAGAAAACATGAGCAAACAAACAAACCGAAGCATGGCCAGCAAGGCCAAAAGATTATTGTAAAGCAACATAACAACAGTTCTGTGTGAGTGTTCTGTGCTCAGACGGGATAGGATTAGGATGGTGCACAAAAGTATAATTCACTGTTACAAAGAGTTACAAAATAGAAAACAAAGGCTCATAGTTAGAAAATAATTCTTCTTCCTGAAATAACAGCTCAGGAAAAAAGTTTCTGTGCTCAGGACATTCATTACTAAACAAAAGAAAGCACTACAAAAATGTGCTGGAGCAAACACTTTTTTGCTAAAATGAGGTGGATTAGAGGAGTTGAAGATTTCTGATATTTCTGATTTTCACAATTCCTACATTTATAAGACATGTCTTTTCATTAGACCTGGATTTAAATATTGATTGGGTCTATTTCTTAAGACAGAGGTCTCACAATGACAGTTTGTGCCTGTGTGCGTATGTGTACACACACAGACAAAGGGATAGAGAAGTGTGTGCACACATGTATGTATTAGGAAAAGAGAGATACTGAGATATCTTTCTTACCTGAGGCAAAAATTATAAAGTGCTCTGAATTCACAAGTATGTTGAATAGATATCTATCCTGTTGCTTAAGGGAAGGAGACATAAAAGCTCCAAGAAACAATTAAAGTTAATGAAACAGAGCCAAATTCTCTGCTGGCGTAATTTCATTAGAGGTAAGTGCAGCTGCCCCCACATACATAGCTGAGAAGGCTACTTGAATGATGAAGAGAGAAGAGGGAGTCAGCCTAAATGTGTGGTTTCAAATTGTATTTTTCACTGTCAGCACAAATTGTAATTGCAACATAGGGCAATTTTATTAATTACGCACTTCAGAATTAGCTCATAAGTGTGTATTGCCCTGCGTTTCACAGTTTTTAAATGAATATCTTCAGGATTGTTCTGATATGTGTATTGACTATATTCACCCTGACTCTCTTTTATCTTTTTTTTTCCCTCTACTTCTGCAAAAATAATTTATAAAACTAAATTCACAGTCTCCATCATTTTGTATTTGCTTTCAGTGCAGTAGTTTCCTTCAAGTCATAAAATAAATTGTTCTTAGAAGCACCAAACAACAATTTAATTAACCTTATCGAAGTTTTAAAGGAGATATTCACCAGGGCTTAAATCTCTTCCAGAACACAGGCATCTCTGTATGTCTGTATGCAGCATTTGGGGATCACTAGCTTATAGAAATGACAGATTTGTTCACTCCTAACAGCAAGAACTTAAAACCTATAAGCACAGGAGTATCTTCTGGCAACATACACAAATTTAACTCAGTTTTGGCATCTGTGTGCCAGCCTAAAGCCAGGCCAAAGTGTTAGCAGCCTTCCAAAATTAGATGTTTCCCGACATCCAGCCTTGGAGATGCAACACAACGCTAATCTATGAGGCCTAATCAGTGCAGAAGACAAGATTTCAGGGTCAGGTGGCTAAATGTCCCCCATCAGTAGGCTACAGGAATCATCTGGTGGAAGTGAAGAATGGAACAGCGGATGGCCACAGCTCTGGTCTTCCACCATCCCAAAGGCTGCTCCTAATGGACAGTTTCTCTGAGAAACAGAGCTACCAGTTACTATAAAATAAAGCTGCAATTATGAAAACAAGAAACTGCAGCTAGGACTCAGATCTCATCTACTGCCCTTTATGCCTCTCAGTCTAGTTCAGTTCATTCTGAGTTATTTTTTGCATATAGTGGCAGAGCAGTGTAAAGCACACCTCTCTGGTTACCTTACGTCTCCTACTTAAAACAGTTATTTAAGAAACATGGGCTGGAATTGGAACTTGTGCCTCTTTGCTTCCAAATTAAGATGGAAATTAAAACATTTTTTCTCTCTTTATTATATACAATGCAGAAAAGAAAGTAATCTCTGCTCAGTTCTTCAAATGTAAACTATGTAAATATTTCTCTTCAGGCAATGACACTTCATGTGGATTCCAGGCCGATGGAGGTACCTCCTTGCAGACCTGAATAAGACAACTAAATGCCAAGATTGTGTCCTATTCCTGTGCTCAGAGATTCTCCCCTAGGTAGTTCCAGGTAATGTTTAAAGAAGCATGATGATTTTTGGCAGCATTTGTTTATTTCACAGGGTTGATTCAGCTCCCAGTCTGAGATCCCTTGCTCTCCCCATGGGCTCAAGAGCAAGCGCAGACACCTAACACAGGCTTTGAATTCCACTCCAGGAGCCAGTCACACAATGTTTTTGCCCAACATTTCAGCACATTATTCCTTTGTTGTATTAGCCCTCACTTTGTAATATTGTTTGCATGCAGTCACCATCTAGTATGTTGTGCATTCCAGCATACAACATACAGCAAGTACCATCAGTCACTGGTAAATTTTCTGTTGAAGCTCATCCAATGCATATTAATAAAAAGTTTTCAGATATTCATGTTAGACACCTTTGTACATTATTGTGCCACTGCATGTTAGCCCTTATACTGTTTGCTAGTGGAGTGAGAACAACTCAAGTTCTCAAATCACAGCTCACCACTTACCACAGGTATCTGTCACTCAACTGCAATGATCCAGCCTTTATCCTAGAGCTAGCAAGGCCTGGGAAAGTGTGTAACTATGAGGATGCTTGGGTGAGAATTTAATGTTGCTACAGAAAGCTAATCCAATCTATCCAGACATAAAATGCATTCGTTCTTGTTGCTTTTAAGCTGAGCTACTAGTGCATCTACCCAAGAATATTTTGAACACATATTCTTGTTCAGTTCTTATTTCTTGCTCTAAGGTAAATACTTTATAGGCATATTTTTTGTGTATTTAATGAGACTTAAGTATGCTTCCACTGGATGCTTAAGTGCATTAAAACAGCCGTGGTATGTGGCTACCAGGCTTATATGGTATGTAAACCAGACTGTGAAAAGTGACTGTATTCCTACCCAGTGGTTAAAGGCACAAAAGAACCATGGGAACCTCACTCTAGCTTTTATTTTTGGCTTTAGTAAAACAAATCCTAATTCTTTATTTGTCAAATTACTATCTGTTACAGTTTGAACTTTCCTTAAGCTTTACTCTCCTAATGAAGTTTAATCTGTCTCTGGCTTGAAGCAAAAGAGCATTGTGTGTTTGTGTGTAGGCAGTGTGAATGTGGTTTTGCAGAAAAGGAAGTCTTCTGAATGTTGGGGGCTAAAATCAATGGAAAATGGAAGCCAGCCTATTGCTCTTGTTTTTCCAGCTGTCAAATTTTACTCTAATAAAGTAGATAGTATTTCTTTATAACCCCATTAGTTTTTCCTAAGTAAACTGACAATACCATTCACTGTTCTGTGAACGCAATCTCCATAATTTATGCTATTCTTCTGTGAGAAATACTCTGAACACTTGTGTCTAGAAAAAGGAACCTTTCAGCAATGTGTTCAGAGGCCCAAACACCTCTTCTACTTTATTTTACTTTTCAACTTGGACATCAACTTGGACAGGGGACTAGATACAGAAGGGAGCAAATGTGAATCAAATTGGAGGAGACAGTAAGTGTGAAGAATTGTCAGGGCAATGCACATTTTAGCCTGGCAAAATAGTACGCAGTCTCTTAAGAAGCTTAGAAATAAATAACAATAGATTTTATAGAAAGAGAAGGACATTAAAGAGATCAGCTCTATGAAATCCTTCTATAATTATACTATTTGAAAGGCAGCCAAATTGGGGATGGGGGAAGTGTGCAGAAAGCAGGAACTCCTTTGCTACATGAGACAATCCATGATTTCACATAGGATCTTCATCTATTAAACTTGTATCTACACAGTGGATCATCAGCTTTCTGATCCATGGTTTTGTAATGTGTGAAAATCTCTCCAATGTGTTGCACTATTGAAGGTTCAGCAGGTCTAGCTATTAATAGGAGTCAACATGAGAGCAGGAAGAAAAACTCTGCAGCTATAGAAATTTGAATTTATATTTGCAGAGAATACAGTTACCTCCTCAGTACTTATATGGTTCTCATAACTCAGTTATTTGCAAGTCTCGGAGTCACTAATAAACTTTATTTTTCCAACCCCCCCCCGTGAATAAAGAGGCAGCATTAGCACAAATGGCCACATATGTACTAGCAGTATTAAAAGGTTTATAAACATTTCTAGGTATCTCATGTTTCTTATGAAACCTTGTTGATAATGTTTTCATTAAAGACAGTCTGTAGCTGAGCATTCTTCTTTTCATTTTGAAAAATCTTTATTTGATTTTGATTCTGCATAATCAAACTCAAACCAGTAAGGCTGGCATTTGGGTTTTACTTTTCCCCTTCCTCTAAAGATTTGACATGCTGGGAGAAATAGTCCTACTCTCGGTCTGTTTCAGAAGAATCTTATTATTATCATAATGGAAAAAGGCAGCTTTAATCAGTTAGGTATGAGACATATTTAACTGACTGCAGGAGAGACAGTAATGAATTATTGCTTCCCATCCACCCCCGTATTATTCCCACTGACTAACACAAGCGTTAGCACTGCTCTGCTGAAAAAGCGAGTATTTTGCTTTTGATTTCACCTTCTCTTCTGAACTGTAGTGTAACGTTCCCTCAATTAGGAAAATTAATATTCTCAAATGTGAAAATATTAACTAACTGTATGAGACAGCACAATTACAGAGCGGGTCTGTTTCTTTAACCTTTGTCTGAACTTGTAAATTACTGATTTCTTTTTGTGGTAGCTGCTTGACATGCCTCATTTCAGTTGCTGCCAGTTGTCATAAGATGGCAAAGTACACAAAAATCTTTAATTCTGCTTCCACCAGACAAACCTCAACAAAAAGCTTGGGTGCAGTCGTGTGGGGTAGTGGCTAAAGAGAAAAGAAGGAAAAAACGAACCTGCAAACCAACTCTGTCTCTATAAATAATGCAAAGTGGCAATTACTGGGACAGCAGCAAACGTGTACCCTTTTCATCATTGCCAAGGGAGCAGCCAGGCCTGTCCTGAGATGTGTAAAAGTGCCACTCTGTTAATACATCCCCGCTTCCACGGGCTCTGAAACCTCTAAACTGGATAAACGCTTCATGCTGAAGGTGGGACATAAGAAAAAATTGTAAAAACATAGAACTGATTCTAATCTTTTTCGTTTTCATTCTAAGTTTCATTAGAAAATTGAATACTCTTTTACAGTGAAAAAAAATCATTCAACATTGTCATTTATCACTGTGTTCATAACTGCACACATTCTTTTAGGGTGGAGAGTGATTAAATGTAGATTTCTAATTGAAATACTGAACCCATTGGAAAACATGATCATGATCCAAAGTTCAGTAACATCACTGGACTTCATGCTTTGTTTTCTTTTTTTTCCCCCAACAAAATGAAACTTCTTTTTAGTTGTTGTTTCCTTCTGTTTTGCCAAAGCCAAATGGAAACATGTAAGGCAGAGAAAGACTGCTGCAATGCAAGCATATACTGTGGATAAACCTCTGCAGACCATTTTGAAATTAAAATGCATCTGTTCGAAGTGTGTGGAGACACAGACATGAATACAGATATTTTTTTAAAGTTCTGTACCATAAGGTTTTGTAACACAAAGTTCTGTAACACAATCTTACTTTAATTTGTGTGTAACATCCATAAAATTGAACTTGGAATGAAAGCTGGAAGAAACAGCCTTTCCATCTCCTTTTTTTCCTTAAGAGTTTCCTTTGGGTTTGACATTTTACTTGCTTCTTTCTGAGGGCTCATTCTATCTAGAATGCCCTGGTTATGTTGGAGGAGCAGTTTTCAGTTGTTGCAACTCTGACTTAACAGTAAAAAAACCCCCAACATAATAAAAAAACTTGCAAGATTTATTCCTGCATTCTGGATCACCGTTGCACGTCGCTATCTAGCCAAAACCACACCAAGAGACTATGACCTCTTCGCTGTGCTAAATACTAGGGCAGAATTCCTGTCGGGTGGGATGTGTATACGGAAGTGAAAAGTCTTAATCCTGTAACACCATTTACGTTAATTATGGCCTACAAGCAGAGCAGCGCTAAATCTGTTATTCCCTTTACCTTGTTTTCAGCCTCTTTTTTCACGTGCAGGAGGAGACAAGGCAGAGAAGGTGTGGCAGCTGGGCAAACAGAGGCAGCATATTTTGCTATGAACTGTGACCCCCAAATCCTAAGCAATATTTGTGGAAAAGAACAATTGCTTTATCCATGAACAATCTTGTTGGTATTTTCTATCAATAAAGAAATCATCAAAGGATTTTTTTTCCTAACTTAATTTAGAAAGAAAATAGTTTTATTTGTTCTTCAGAAAAAACCTTCATCTCATCTAGTCTTTTTTATCATTGGCATTTATTATAGTAGATAACAGCTGCTGAGAGCCTTCAATCACAGAGCTTTTGAAGGCTGATGGAAGCATCAAGCTAATATTTTCAATGGCTCTGGGATCTGAACCCATATCCTCAGGATTAAGGCAGATCAAATGAAAATGAATACCTCTTTACAGACAAAATCCACCTATCCTTTACCACAAAGAGAATGAATTTGTCTGCACAAAGTAGAGTCTAAAGAGGTGAACTGAGATCTTTTCTATTTTATTATTCATATACAAGCTATTTTGCTCCTGGTTTGGTATTACCAAAATGACACAATGCTTTGATTTCCCCCAGTGATAAGAATTAACACTCAAAATGTAAATTAATAGGGAACTGGTAATGGATACACAGGCTTTTCCTTTTTAACTGCTTATATGAATTGAGTTATGGGCAGGAATCAAAAGGCAGCCTCAGAAAGTTATAGAGAAACTTCCCTAAAAATGGCTGGCCGGTGAGTTCCTCATCATACCATAATATCCAGCCTCAAGAAATACTCAACTGCCATGGGACACAATACACATTTGTTCACACTCTCTGGAAAAAAAACTCAGTAGTTGACTCCAACCCCACTGGAGCCAACAAAATCCTCCTTTTTCTTCCCCAGCTGGACACCGCAACAACTTAATAGTCATTAAGTACATACACAGACAGATATATGGTCCTGATTCTGATCTTCCTCAGTTTTAAAGTGGCTGAATGATGAACGATTATAATACGAATGGAGTCAGACTCTGTTCACATTGTATGTGGAGATGAGCCTGGAGAGGGGTGAAGAGATGGTGGGCAGTTACTGAAGTGAGCAGCTCACCATTAGAATGGAAGAATCACTTTCCACGACTAAAAATAAGCCAAAGAACAAATAAAGTTTCTGGAGCACATGGCATACATGGAGAGATGAGAGAACTGGGTTTGTTCAGTTCTAAGATGCAAAGGAAAAGGGGGAATCTTATTGCTGTGTACAGTGACCTACTGGGAGGCCACTGGAACATGGAGATTTAGGGGTGGGATTTCCACCCTTGCAGTTATTCAAGACTGAAGTGGACACATCTCAGACCTGATCTAATCAGACCTGCTTTGAGCAGGATGTTGGCTGGAGGTCCCTTCCAACCCACACCATTCTGTGATTCTATGGAACACAGGAAAAATACAGTGGTTTTGTTAAATAATATCAGTAAAACACCATTACAGCCTTTCAGAGAGGTTAAAGAAAGTCTCCCTAAGTCTGTACAGCCTAACAGTCAATACACTTCTAATGACTTTTTCAAATATTCAAAATAATTCAGTACCAATCACATGACTGAAAAGAATAAGCTCAGAAGCACATATCATACTACTAGCTTTTTGTATGCTGGTTGTGCATGCATGTATATGTGTGTGTGTGTGCACATTTATTATTAAAGAACAGAGCTCAAGCTTGCAAACTCAGCCACTGAAAAGAAAGAAAATACCATTTAGGATGATACGCATGTGAAACAGGATGTGGCCAGGTAGTTTAGAATTTTTACTCTGGACTTTGCCATTTTAATATCATTTTTGCAAACTTTTTTTTGCTTCACATCTGCCATACATCGGATAACATGAAACTTGCCCAGAAGTAGACACATATACCTCCACAAACACAGTACGTACCGTAGAAGCCCGCTTTATCTGTTCTATGTAGCATTATACACAAGTACAGATACAAACTTTGCAAATAAACTAGAACCAGATGTCACAGTTAGTAAAGATGTAATATCTATTCTGAGACCAAATGTATACCGTGAAATTTGGTTCAAAATGTCACTTATTTACTTTAACCTTAATTTAAATTTGGTATTAAAGGAGTTCAATAGAATTTTAAAAATAAATAAATTAATAAATTCTGCACCTGTAAATTTAGTTACATTCTGCACACTCCTTCATAACATGTAGTGATTTACTCATAATATGAATGAGCTCAGTTTAACAACAAGAAGGCAATCTCTTTTTCTTAAACAAGAGAACAAAGGAGATTATGTACAGAAAATACAGGCAGAATCATCTGACATTGTTTTCATATCATTTCATGTAATGCTGCATATCTAGGATTTCTGCCATTCTTTAGAAGAGGAATTTCTATATTTTACTATGCAGGTACAGTCAGATCCATGTTTTTCTTTTCCACACCAGGGAAATCTGTATTAAATTGTAAGAGAACAATTCACACAACATGCAAGGTTTCAAACTTGGAAACCCGCACTTTAGGCACAATAATTTGCAGTAGGCATCTAAATAAAAATTCCTGATGTTGAGTGTTTATAGCTGCATTGTGGACACAGTCTGCCAGGTCATCTGGGTCAGATTTCTGACCTTTTTGAGAAAAGCTAACTTTCTTCTTCAGAACTGCTTTAGTAGATAAGCTGTGCTGGAAACACTGCCAAAATAGATACCAACGTCTTAATACTCACACCCACTGATCGCTGATACAATCACAGAACCACAAAGCACACAGGCTGGAAAGGACATCTGAAGGTTATGTCAGCCAAAATCCTGCTCAAAACAGGGTTAGATACTGAAGTGAGATGGGTTTGCACAGGACCTTGTGTAGCTGAGTTTCAAATACCTGGAGTGATGGAGAGTCCATTGCCTCCCTGTACAACCTGTTTCAGTGTCTCACCATGCTCATGGAGAAAAAAAAAAGAAAAAAAGTCCTACCATCTAACCAGAATTTCTTTTGCTAAAACTTGAGACTTTTGCCTTTTGTCCTGTCACTGTGCTCTTCTGAGAAGAGTCTGGCTCTGTCCTCTCCATACTCTCCCCACCAGACGGTTGAAGATAGCCAGGAGATGGCCCTTAACCCTCTCTTCTCCAGGCTGAAGAAGCTCAGATGTCTCAGCCTCTCCTTTTCCTCCACGTGCTCCAGCACCCATAACAGATCAGCAGTCCCTCACCAGGCTTCTTCCATTTCACCAGCACCTCTCACGCTGGGAGGGCCCAAAACTGGACACAGCAATCTCCTTCCCTGACCTCTTTTCTCCACAAATCAAAACAAATAAATTGGCATGATGCAGAAAACTTTAACATATAAATGACACAGTTGGCCAGATCTATGCTCAATTCTTGTGTAGAAAATTTTGCCTCCCAACTGAGCCTAAAGAGAATACACACGTGTACTTTCTTCAGCATGAGAAAACCTGGTATCAGATCTGAAGTCAGCTTCAAAGGAGCTGGAGACGACCTCTAGAGCAGACATTATGGCTGAATGTTCTCATACAACGTGAGCTGGGGCTTCATAATAATAACTTCAATACACAATAAACTTCATCCCCGCTCCTTGTGCCTGCGAGTAATCTCCACAAGACCCTTTCACCTCTTGGTGACTGCTACCTCACCCCATCACCCTCCACAGAGGAATAGCTGCTTTCTTGAAAGGGCCCTTTAGAGAAAAAAATGTCCCACAATCTGCTATTTCTCTTTCACACATTTCCACGTAGGACTCCTACCTATCAACCAAGAATTAGACCCACTTTGAACAAAACTCATTTTCAGCTGCTCAGCAAACAGGTTGGGGCTATCACAGACACAGAGCAGGAAAAATAAGCAAAGGGAACAGTAAACAGTGAGTGGCCACCTTGTTTATTCAGAGTGCTGTGGTTTATTGATGTTACCCACAATCTCAAGTTTAGTTGATCTTAGTTGTTAGAGGTTTTCTCTCACATCCAACCTGATCTGAAAGGGAGTTTTCTCCATCTGGCTAGGGAAGCTTTCAACAGCCATAGGCAAGCCACAAACCCCTCCCAAAGCCATTGTCCCCTCACGTGTAGAAAGGAAAACCTTAAAGCAAAGGTCCTTCAGTCACCACGCAGAGTGAAAAGAAAAAACTCAGCTGCTTGCCTGTTGGACAAGTCCAGGCAGACTTCTTTCACCTCTTTAAGGACAAGATAAGAGAGGAACTGAGTATACAAGAAGGACAGGCTGCCTCATAACCAGCATTCAATGCCTAACTCCAATACCAATACTAATACCAATATACCAATACCAATAAAAATGCAGTCAATAGAAGCACAAATATAGCAATAATAACAATTATAACAATAACAGTAGTAGTAATAATAATAATGGAGAGAGATCTCATCACTGTACTGCAGTGCTGGATGTATCTGTAGTGTTCTTACGAGGGACAGTTCTTTGGCAATGACACCCTGAGAATTTGGAATGAAATGTATTTTTTTTTGAAATAGCAAATGGAAATTAAGTCATCATTTGTGGCAGATTCCTGTATCTGCAAACAAATCCAACTCAAGAAAAGTTTGGGGGGGTTTTAAATAAATATTTAATTTTATTAGATCACCCCCCACACACACATATCTATGTAAATTACCACAGTAGGTATGAAACCTGCCCTGGTATTGACTCAGCTGGCACAACCTTCCTCTATAAAACCCTCCTCAGAGCTCCTGCATCAGGGTGGTCTTCTCTCCCCAGCTGCTGAGGAGATGCTGAATTCCTGTGCTTGCCCCTCTCCCCCAGCGCCTGCTTTTACTGAAGTGGACACAGCAGCAACTTTAACTAGTCCAGTTGCATATATAGACACATAAATGCAACAAGACTCACGTTCTTTCCCTTCTATAAGCACCATGCTAGTGCTTCATGAACTCACTGCTCATCTTCAGGGTGCTGGGGTGGGAGGTAGAATTCATCAGCTAAGGAAGCACATACTGTGCAAGCAAAGATGCTCCTGTGTCTCAAAGGAAAACATGGGACCAGATAAAAAGCCTGTTGTTTGTTGGACCTGGCTAGTGGGCCAAACCATGCTGGCCAAGTTTGTAGTGCAGGTAGTGGTATACCTGACCACATCTGAAAGTTTCACATTATTTTTGCAATTTTATGCAGTTTTGCCACTTTAGGAAAAGACTTTGTCAGCTGCCCGTGTGAGCTTAAGAAAACGTTTACCTGAGATCAGGAAACAGTAAAAAGAGGGAGTTTGAAGAAACATCCAACGAAATAAAAATCACTGACATTTGATTCTTTTCCTACTCTGCCTTTGAAAATTATGTTTGAAAAAGTCTTACATTTGCAAATATCCCTAAAAAACCCAAGGTTTCTATTGGAGAAATGAATGGCTGACACCCTTTTCACTTTAAAGGGACATACCACAACTATAAAGATGATAAGTAATTAAATCAGAGGTAATGGCTTTACAGGCATATTCATTTTTGTATTGTATAGCCATGTATGCACAGCTTTCTTTCCCTAATACAAACCACAATAAAACACCTCATGATGGCTTTAAACTCTTTTGTCTTTGCTGTAGGTTCATCTGCTTTAGGAAAAAAAAATAAAAAGATGGTGCATTATTTTCAACAGTGGCAGGAAGTGGGTTTTTAGCCGAATCAGCTTAAAAAATTCCAGCTGTGTTCACGTTGAAGCCATCTAAAAGTCTAAGCCTGGGATCAGCTCTCCATGCCAACTAAATCCTTTTCAGGCCTCAAAAAGTAAATTTTTGAAAAAATGCCAAGCCTCTCCTTGAAAATAACATCTTAATTGGTTGATATTAACAAGCCAGAAAGTGCCATTCTGAAGATGCAAGTGCTCACATTTTTGTATACTAATTTGATATCGTGCCTTGTAAGAGCACTCAACATATTAGCACAGAGACTATCATCTCAGAAAACTGCAATGACAGGCACGCAGGCTGGTTATTTCAGACAAGGAGGAATTTCTAAGAACTGTAGAAACCAAATGTGTTATGAACTATCCTGTGTCGTTGAAATGCACCAGAAAGGCCAAAGAAGTGTGTGACTGTTTCCCCCAAGAAAAACACCGTGTTTCATTCTCCGTCTGGCTGTGGCTCACTAGAGGATAAGGAAGCTCCACTCCTGTTCTCTTCTGAGATCAGTAGCTGTTTTCAAGGAGTTTCTGTATCAGTTTTAAATTCACACCTAGTAAAATGTTTGGGATCAAAAAGCAGAAAAAGCAGGCATACATATTAATGTATGTATGATACAGTGTTTTGAATACACATGCTTTTTTGCATTAAAAATAAATTGCTGCAGGATTATGAATACATCTATCCTACTATCTTTCCATCTTTGTCTCCTGTTACACTATTAATTTTTGAATGCATATATACCATGATATTTATCTTCTTCTGCTGTTCAAACCTTTGCATTCTTGGTCTGTTACATGAGAAGGAAAGAAAACGAACCTCGTCATTCTCAGCCATTGAACTGAACGAGCGATCAGACACTTGCCTCACATATTTCCCTTATCCCCGTAAATCTAACTTTGCAGCTCCTTTAAGCTGGGAGACTGAGAGATATAGCCTGATTTACACAGATGTTAAAAGAAGCCAAATATTTGCCCAATTTAATTGATTCTGAGCTGACAGAAATTGATCTATTCTGCATAACTCAAAGCTTTTAAAAACAAATCTATTTTTCATTAAGAATGGTAAAGGGAAATTATATTAAGCAAAAGAAAAAAATTCTAAGAAACAACAACAAATGATCAGAAAAACAGGTGACTAAGAAAGCCAATTACTCTCAAGGAAGGATTTACAAGACCTTGGTTTTTTCAGTTGCATTTGCAAAGCAATATAGGAACTATGAAATTGCAAAGGAAATACTAAAAGGAGACAACAGTTGAGACAAGAGATAGTTGAAAGTGGATTTTAGTATGTCACACATTTACTGTGTAACTCTAAAGCAAAGTACTTCTTTTCTTCATTTCAGAATGCCAGTCTGACCCTCTTAATGTCTGAAAGTGATGCCTTTAGTTAAAGAATTTGGCTTCAGCTTAATTGTGGGTTTTGTTTGGTTTTTTTTTTTTAATAAAATTAACTGCCAAGACACATTTTTTTTCCATTAAGCAACTTGGCAGTCCAGGGTGATTGTGATGTCTTCTCATCCACATTCTAGAAGATAATTTTGATGAGGCAATCATTTATCCCAGAGCAGTGAGTAAGATTAAGCAGAACAGTTCAAAAGTCTGGGTACTAATTCCAAACTATTCCTAATTGTTGCATTTCACGAAATCATATTTGCATTTGAAATTTGTAGTAGAAGTAAAAACTTCTCATAAAAATAGAGTGTGTTTTATATGAAGCATTTACTTACACCCCCAAATAAAAACAAAGAAAACCCCAAACCAATACCATTCTTCCTTCCCCAGGATTACCGACATCATTAAAAATGTCATATCGCATTCATGAGATAGTGGCCAAATTAAGAACTGGCCAAATTAAGAAGTAAGAGCTCAGCCCTGAAAGGTGCTCATAGACCAGACTCTAAACTCGTGGTGATTTGAGGGCCTTCACACACCACGTCTGAAATTCACTTTCTCTCGCTAACAACACACAGAATTCCTAATAGATCCTGCATTTCTTGGCACTCCCTGATTGCACTCACTGGAATTGTGTACCGGTGAAATGCTGTTCCAGAGATTTTTCTGTCAAGATGGTTTGATGAGGGGTTCCAGAAAAAAGGTTTTTTTCAGATAATGATGAAATACCATGGGCTACAGTTTCTGGTAGATAAGATGTAAGATGGTAGCAAGACATTTCTTCAAATTGTTGTCTCCTGTTTGCATCACTGTCTTGGAATATAAAATAATTATTTTAAGACCATAAGTTAAAAATATTTATACCGTGTTTCTGAAAATAATCTAGGCATAATCTGGGGTATTAATTGTGGTAATCGAGGAGCCTTTGTAGCACTCACTTTTGCATAACTGATTTGCTGGGTGAGAGTAGCAGTTGGGAATATCCCAAATACTAGCTTCTGTCAAAGGGACAGGAAACATAACCTCCATCAACCTTATGCACACAAGAAGCAAGAGACTTCTCAAGGAGAGACAGTTAGCCTTATATTCACAAAGATAAGAAAAAACCCTAAATTCTCTAAATGGTCCCGTGGTTTCACAGGAGAGGCAAAGCTACCACTCCTTATCTTCCTTCCACTGTGATACCAGAGTCTTAGCTTCAGTAAACCAGTAAGCAGGATTTCTGCTTCCAGGAAGAAGCCGTATCAATGGCAGATGAAGTAAGGACGCAAATGCAATTGTACCAAGATTGCATTGAAAGGGAAGGGAGGAAGGACAGTTGGTGTAAACCTTCCATTAATCACCATTGTTCACTTTGTTACTGAAAACACGCACTTATCTTGATTTGCACACTTGACAGTAAGACAGAAGATCCAACATCCCACTGATTCACAGAGGTAAGGGAGTATTTTTCACTCCTCAGATGCATCCCTGAGATCCCAACTCTGTAATCGGAAGAGCAGGGAAAACACACAGCCTTCTTTTAACGTGGTGACTGCTGCAGCCACTGCCATCTCACTGTAAGATGAGATGAGAAGGCACACTGTGAATCAGCAAACTGTGTCCCTGTGACAAAGGCCTCGCCCTGAGAAAGAGTGGCTAGTCGTTTTATTAAGGAGTGTTATTGAGAACACTGAAAAGTCAGCACCAAAAAGAACAAAATACACATGTCGAGGAAACGGCCGGTTCAAATGACAGGATAAGGTCTTGGTCTATGTATTTATTCAGGGCAGGATCTCAGTCAACGCACTTCAATAAAATGAGTAATTATTGTGAGTCACGTCACTAATTACATCTGATACACAAAAAGGCTTGTGCAGCACCACATATCAAAGTGCACTGTGAACTCATCCAGTATGGAAATGGCTCACAGAGGAGCTCTTGTTACTGGTACTCGAGCAGTCCTGAAAAAGATAGGGTATTAGAAATGTCTATGCCATTTTCCTCTCATCGCATTTTTTTAAACATAAAAGAAGATGTGTTGTACAATAATGGCAATATAACTGCCCATGTAGGGACTTCAGCATGTGCCTTGGACAGGCAACACAAGGGAGAATTGTAATGAGAGAGCAGTGGAATTGGCCAAGATAAGCTGCTTTCTTCTACGACAAGTAGAGAGAGCCAAGATGTGTCGAATCTGTCAAAATGTTCTAAGATAAAGTTTGATTTTTCCATACCAAAATGCAAAAAAAAGAGAGAGATGGTTCAGATACAGGTCAAATTGACTGAGTTGGGGAACAGAAAGAGATTAAAGGAAGTAATTTCTTAGATAACAGGTCTACTTTTACCGTGCAAGAAACACTCAAGTATTCTCAAACTTTGTAAAATTTGGATGAGTTCTTCATCCAAGAGTGGGATTACATTTATAAGCTTTTTCCCTAAATTTGGGGCCTGAGAATTAACTACCTTGAAGACCATGTACTTATTTGTGCTTTCCTATGAGGGTACCTCTTGTAGTAACTTCGGAGAACAAAGAACTGGACCAAACATCGCCTGTGACTTCACCTTTATTGCATGATCGTTTTCGTAACTGCAGTCACAGCACATGGTACAATCGAACTTTAAATACAGAAAAAATACATGAAATTCTCCTCTCCTGTACACTCATGTCAACAACAATGACAGTGAAGCCAAGTCAGTGACAGCCATGGAACAAGAGTGAGCGTGAAAATAAGCAGATTCAATGTCATTTGGCATGTGGGACCTCCACCCATGGAACTCTAGAAAGAATACTAAGCTTCTTACATGCTTCCCTTAATATCTATTTGAATTTATTTATTTATTTATTTTATTTTTTTTACATTTAACTTATAGCCTATTCAGGTAATTCAATTTCTGTACAAGTAAGATTTATTGCATTATGTCTCTGTTTATTTTAACAACAGAGAGGAAAAAAAAAAAAGACAAAGCAAGAAAAAAATTCCATACACAGGGAAGATTAAGTCTAAAAATGACCCCCAAAGACTTCAATTCGTAAATTAGGTATTTGTCTTTAAGAACAACCAAAGTTGCCAGTTCAACCAAATGTAAAAATACCAACTTTACTATTACAGGTAAGAAAGAATTTTATTTCTAGTTGACAGTATTCAAAAGTGGGTTAAGTTTTTAGATCTCCAGTGCAAGACAATTGAAGGGGAAGAATTTTCACACGGTTGGTGTTCAACGCTTTATAAATTAATATTATTTAAGGTCCATGAAGCTGTGAAAGGCACAAATCAGTTACTTTTGATAAAATCTGACCCACAATTTGCTGAAAATTATGCAACTATATAAACAGTCAAGAGAGTTTTGTATGAGTTCTGCATATAAACAAAAATAAAACCATGGTTCTCTCTTCTCTCTTTCTTTCTTTTTTTTTTTTTTTTTTTTTTTTTAAATGCTTTACCTCTACTTCATTTTGCAAGTAACTTTCATTCCATGGACACCACCAAAGATCCAATCAACTATTTGAGCATAAACCGTTGCCTACTAGACTGTCATCAGCACAAAGTCCCCCAAATAATAAATGAACTTTTTATTAACTGTGGTAACATTAACATTACAATGAGGGATTGTTTAAAAACAAGTTGTACTGCTGTTGCTCAAGAGCTCAAAGAAAATGGTTCTCAGTTCCTTTATTTTTCCTTGAGGGTAACCACAGGGGTTGCATTAAATCTTTTAAAATATGTTGACAGTTGAATAAGTGCTGCTGTTGCTCTGGTGACATTTTATGCTTTTTAATTGTCATTAATGAAGCTGACTGATACTTTCTTAAAAGTGCTTTACGTGTTCTAGTAATTTTATGACAAAAAGAGGAACAAAACCGTCTGCAAATTAGCCTTGATCCACTTCTCATATGGAATTTTCACTGGAGACAATGGGAGAATCTGCATGGGAAATATCTGCTTGACCAGACATTTTAGGTAGGAATGCATGAAATGTTCCCAGTAAATTGTGAAATTATCATTTGGTTCTGTGTCTCCATATAAATTCAAAGCTCAAAGAAGATTTGTTTGAGTGTATTTTCAAAAATAAGTTCTGGAACTGCTCTGACCAATTCAGAATCTGACATTAAAATGGTATGACCCAACATTGTAGGGCTGCAATAAAACCCAAAATGTAAATGAGAGCTGGAATGAAATGAAAGTCTGACACTATCCTGGAGTCTAATAACTCCTTTCTTATTTTGGTAATACTCCCACTGATTTGAGAAAGGTTTTGCCCCTGTGATGACTGAAGGATACAGCTCCCAATTATCTGTTCAGGAACATGCAGTAACGAGGAGGAATGCATGCAGCTTGAGAAACAGCAGGCACTATACTTGATAGTTCATAAACAGATCAGGTAAGTCTTTTGCTACGGGGAGAAAATAAACTATGGTGCTTTAAATTACGATGGGTGATTTAAGAAGACTAAGGAAGATTATTCTGCAGACAAGGAGACAGAAGAGGTAAGAGGAGGGGGCATGGTGTCCCAATAGTGTAGGGAGACATGGCGAGTCCCTTGCTTCCCCCATCCCAGGTTCCCTCACTCTTGCACGCCCCATGGTAATGCAGCAGATGATTCCCCAACGCTACTGGGGATGCTGCACCACAGGCTTCACATCTTTGCAGTTTCAGAATCAGAAAAAGCTGGAGCCATCTTTCTTTCTTCAACTGCAGTGGCTTTTCGAGTGCAGATGTTGTACAAATATTGATGGTTCAAGCCATCTCAGCTGAACAGGACAATTAGCTCATGACAGATCATTCCAAGCAAGGTGAGAATCCTTTTGCCTGATCCTCTGTAGGCCTAGTGTCATGTATAACCACATATATCTGTGCAAACCATGCAGTTCAGCTCCAGCCTGGCTCTTCCTTTCATCCAAGTAAATGGCTATACAAGGTACAAAGCAATAGAAATCAGGCCTCGGGGTTCTGTACGGCAGTGCAATTTTCAAGACACTCAGGGTGCAGACAGCAGTAAGTTCCACACTCACGTCAGACGTACATTTAACAATCTCAGCTAAGTCATGAACTACATTTTAATTAGACAAGGGGCCAGGCTTTTGATTTCAAAAATAGAAATTAGGGTTGCAGTCCTTCATCCATTGAAGTTAATTGCAAAATCCCTATTATCAGGCTCTTGAGGTATTACCCAGGCTTACTTTTTAATTACATTTGATTCTTAATGAAGTAGATGGCAAAAAGAAAAGCAGCCCATGATTCAAACGATTCGCATTTTTATCTTTCCTGATGAACAACAGAATAGGTCAAGATACTTGCTGGATTTTCCCATGAGAAATGCTGCAATGTGAATAAGCTCAATTGACTTGATCCTGAAGGAGCAGGTTAGCTTTGAAAAGCATCACTCATTTTCTCCTCCTGTATACATTCTACCCCCAAAACTTATGCAATGTAATTATAGACACCAAGCCAAATCCAATTCAGAACTTGAAAAATATCATGTAAGTATCCTAAGCTTGAATGACTTGTCTTTATTGTCTAATGTCATTTAAAACATAAGGAGTCCTAATTATAGTTTTATTTTCAAATGATACACTTTAAAAGAGTGACAATTCTCCATAAAAACTGACAACTTCTCAGGGCATGGAGACAGCCAATAACTTGATATTTCTACATGATTTAAAAACAATAAGCTATGAAGGAGCTTATGCAGAAAGAGTATGTTATCACACTTGGCTACAGAACAATACAAAGTTTCATCTTTTTCTCCTATATCAGTACCCATGTAAATAAACAAAGATTTATAGAACAGAAGTTCATACTACTGGTGGGGCCATTACCTTGTTATACACGACAACCTGCAAACTCTTTTCATATAATGAAACTGTTTCTTACCATCTGGAAACAGGGCTTAAAAATAAAATTAGTGTTTTTATATTATAAAAAAAGATCAGCCCTTTATTTCAGACATTACTTGTCATATTATAAAATGCATAATTAATATCTGTCTTTTGTGACTTTGAAAGACCCATTAAAAATCAAGAACTTTAAAATGTTTGGGTTTTTTTTTTTTTAAGGTTGAATGTTGAGATAAGTATTAGAGAAGGTAAAACATCCATTTTAAGATAATCAGATAGTATTGCAAGGCTCTGGTGAGACTTACTTTCCCCTAACTTTCACTGAGGCTACAGACTCAGTTTTACCCATCCTATTTGCCTCTCATTATGATTCTTTCCCATTCACAAGGTTGAATACCGCAAAACCTGAACACTTCCTACTTCATGCTCATACCAGAGATCAGGGGAAGCCTAGATTACTTTCAAGGCCACCATGGACATGACGTGGAAATCTGAATCAGCCTGTTCTGCGTAACTGTGACAAACCTGCAGGTGTAGCACACAACCACAGCCAAACTTGCTTCTGCGTTGAGTTGTGCTGAATCAGTACCATCTACATTAAGTCGGCATTACTTAAGCAAGGAAAAGAAATTCCCACCTACTTCTTCATTTGGCCATTCCCTCCTGGAATGCAATTTCTACTATTGCTTTTACTGGAACCATGCTAATTTACACCTATTAAGTATTGTGCTCATAAGTTTAGGGCCCTATACTCTACAATATGAAGTATCTTGTAATTGTTCAGTCTGCTGGTTGGTATTTGTGGAAGGTCAAACTTGGCAGGTCTCCTGCCAGATGTCTCTCAGACTCAAGAGTACATAGGTATGACCATTGCGGCAAATAGCAGTTGGAGATACTAGCTGTGATTATTTGTAAAGGGATTCTTTAACGACTATTCAGAGCACACAGAATATTCCCATGGCAGGACATGGCAGCTGCAGGGCACCCCTGCACTCGTGAGCCATACAAACCATCCTAATGCAGATGGTACCGGTGCAGGGAGCAGCGAGGCCTCATGCCTTGAAGACAGTCGCAGAAAAGGCAGCATGCTGAAGAAAGCAGCTGCCCTTATAGTGACAGAAAATTTCTCCTCCAATTTAACAGAAACCGTAAGCCTGAAGAACACACATATACTGAAGTGGTGGCTAAAATCAGCATTTAAGACAGGGATTCATACTAGAAGAATAAGCTACCTTACTCTTAAAGTAATAGTGGGGTAATTGCAGCAATAAGGAACTGCTCATCACGTCAGAAGTAAAAACACCTTTCTTTTGAAAATATTAATTTTGATTGCTTTTTTTACAGTATGCAGGCATCCGTGATTGCCACATGCTATGTACATCCGACATAACGTATAAGGCACACAAGGAATGATACTTTGTCAAAGGACTCCGTGCCTGGCTTACTGTCTTGGTAAACCTTCAGGCAGCCTGGTTTTCAGAGTACAAAGTGTCTCAGTTGGGCACCGAATGAAAGCAGCTCAAATCATTAGTAACTTCCACTACATGCCAGGTGCTATTATCTTTCCCAAACAAAATTAAGGATAAGAAGTAAAACCTTTAGTTGTTAGTAAGCCATAATAACTCTCAAAATAAAGACAAGGTATTATCAATTATGTACCTATAGTAGCAATGAACTTGAGGTAAATATCAAATTTAGGCTGACAGGCACCTCAGTAACACAAACTGGAAATAACAATTGTGGACACAGATCAAAAAGCCCATTTCAACTCAGTTATTGAATTTAAGGGGAAGAAGAAAATGTTCAATCATAACATTTGCTTAAGAATGTTTATCTTCTTTCTTACCATTGAATGTTAAAAACACCCGTGCTTGAGGCTGGGAAGATCCTTTTACACTGCTAAAGTAAATAAATATCCCAATCAACACGTGCAGTGCAAGAAATGCCATCTCTTCAGATTCGCAACTTAATATCCAAGAAACGAAACCTGAAAGACAGAGATAGCACATTACTGTTGTTATACAATTTTGTGGAGCAAAAACAATAGTACAAAAAGATCTGTGTTAGAAAGCTCTTCCAGCTGAAGCCATAATACATGATAATGTGAAGGAAGTACAGCGCTTATGTTTTTTCTTTGTACATCTGAAAATGGTTTTCCCCAGTGGTCTTCTGTGCTGGCACAAAAGGAGCTCTCTGCCTGTTAGCATGAACCAACAGAGCCTGAGTTTTGGCTAAGGCAGACTAGAGCATTAGATTCAGTTTATTTAAATAAGGACAATTCCACCTGCTGGAAAAATAATTATACTAAATGTCAAGGCAGAGCAAAGCAAGGACAGGAGATAAAGTTTCACGAATAAAAAGCTGGCTGATATTTTTAGATGTCTCTCCTTACTTTACATCATATTTGATCTCCCTCTCATGTTTGGGGGGAGGGGGGCAGGGCACGGGACAGGTTTGGGTTGTTGGGTGTTTTTTTCTTTTAACATTTGAAATCAAAGGTGGTTGGAAATGAGCTTTAAGTTTTAGTAAGTCAAGTTCTCTAATAGCCCTCTAGATCTTCTTTTAATATGAAATCCTGACTACATACATCACTAATTTCAAAACCATTTAAACCGAAATTATTTCAACATGCTTGAAACTGTTAGTCAACATTTGCTTTTTGGGCTAGCTTCTTTTGGGATGCCTACCTGCTCTCATAGACTTCTACAGAGCACTAAGAATAGCCAGTGTTGGACAGTGCATTGCATGCGATACTTATGCTACTCCTCCTGCATATCTGCTGAATCTACACTCATTTTATAGGGTTTAGCTGCTGAGAAGACTGAGCTCCTCAGAGAATCAGAAAACACCCCAAAACAAATCTGCATCTTTTCTTAGCTTTGGAAGGGCTTGAGCTCACTGGAGTCAGTGGCACTTTCCTATCAATTCCAATGGACTTTGGACCAGACCCATAAAACCCAGCAGACTTTAGAAGCTGAATATTGCATATCTATAATGCTCCTAAACTTCATCTCTCCAAAACCAGTAAAGTCCAAATTTCATTTTACCTATGATAACAATTTTGTTCTTCAGCTCAGCTGCAAAAGTGAGAATAAAACACACCCTGATTTTAGGCCCATTCTACTTTCCTGCTTACATATATATTTTCTCTTTTTGGCATCAACAGCCCTTCTACTGGACACCACTTACTGGTTAATCAGGTGATATATTTGAGTCCACAGTAACTGGAAGCACCTTGAAGGATATAAACCCTACAGCTAGAAGACAGCATTAAAGGCTATATATTTATTTCATCAAGAATTTTGTTGCCTGTGCAATCATCTTACACTTCTTTACCTCAGCTTTGCTCTAGCACTACAGTCCCTCCAGTGGAAGCCAGTATTTCTACACGCTTGTTCATTCGGTCCCTCTGAGATTCACACCTGTCCTAACAGAACCGGCTGTAACCACCACAGCATGGCAGGAACCAGCTGTCACGCAGGGATGTCTTTAGGTCAACGCCAATTTGGGCTGGATTCACACCACTGACTTACTGGTAAAAGCCCCGTATCTCATTACTACTTCTGTCATTCCCTATCCACTCACTGTAAATTGTTTTGAAAGGCTTCTCTCTGCACGAGAACTTCGTACGAAGTTGGGGGTGGGACAGAGAGCACGCGAGCGAGCGCACAGCTCTGTAGCCCACACTCTAAACTCTCCTTCACAATTTGCTCTGGAGTACCGAGAAATGCATGAAGATCAAGTAATGCTACAAATCTGCTAATTGACAAAAACACCAGTGTCAGAAATTTGCCAGCTACAGATCGGCTCTACAGGAGAAACATATCCATTCTGGCCCAGTTCCAAATTATCTCTAAGGGTCTGTTAACTAATAGAGTAGTAGTTGCAGAGTTTTCGCCAAGAATAATTTTTAAACAGGCTGCATGAACTCTAGTATTAATGCTGCTTTGTGGGCTTTAAATTTAAAACCTTGTGACTAGCCCATGGGATGTCTTCTAACTTACCGCTCTTCTAAGAGAAAAATGCCATTAAATCCTGATAAAATTTCTTTGTCAGGCCAAAACAAATAGCCAATCATACAGAACATGTGATTTAACAGATGCAATGGGATTAGTATTTTACAGTAGTAGCACTATGCTTCCTTTGCACTAGAGATAAAAAGTCAAAGAGGAACAAGTAACAAGTGTGTGGCTTTCTCTCTTCCTCTAAATGATATTATAGGAAAGAATAATAACAAAAAACCTTTCAGCACTCTTTCCCTCCCACTCTCATGCCTCCTGCCAATTCTAGTGCAGTTACGGGAGTGAAACATTGCTACATTTCATTGCTCAAATTGCAGATCCTCACCGTTAACACAGAAGTGACAGGCAAACACAAGATTCAAATTCTGAGCTGCGTGGTTCCTACCCAGCTGTTAGACACATAAATAATAAATGCACACGGAGCCAAAAAGGTACCTCAGGGTGTCTGACATCTGAGTTACCTAATGGAAAGAGGTTTAATTTCAGAGATTTACATACCTGGTAACTGAACACAAACTCACTGCAGGTCTGACTCTCGGTTTGGGCTAATATCCCAGTTCTGAATTTATCTCAGTAAGTCATGATACTATATTCAGCATGCCCTGTGCACATGATCTCTGCTGACAACCCACAGACCTTAAAACCTTGCAAGTACTTTTAAAGAATCTTTTGGGACAGACAAAAGGCAATATCTAATCACATTTCTGCTCTTATGCCCTATTCTAACTGTAAACAAACCGGCAAACCGCTACTAAAGTGAAGTGGTGAAGTTTTCCTGCCACGGAGGTCGCTTTCGGCTTGCTGTATTGCTTTTGGAAAGT
Source organism: Haliaeetus leucocephalus (assembly GCF_000737465.1). NCBI lineage: Eukaryota > Metazoa > Chordata > Aves > Accipitriformes > Accipitridae > Haliaeetus > Haliaeetus leucocephalus. The sequence continues at coordinate 9,111,485 of NW_010973187.1, forward strand.
ATTCTATAGCTTCGCTGTGAAGTGCTGCGCAGGTGTCATCCGCTACGGGCAGAGCCCTACCCGTAAATCCCGTAAGGAAAATCGCTCAGCAGAAGAAAGGAAAGAAAGGGGGGAAAAAAACCCCGCCAAACACAGGCTACGCTAATCTGGAAAATATTGCTTCCACTATCCGTGAACAGCAGGAAAATCCAAACATCAAACACATTTCACATCTATTACAGCAAAGAAAGAGAACTTTCAATTATGCTTACCCAGCTATTGGAGGAACCAGTAATACAGACTCCTATCTGGTTTCTATCAGTTTATGGGCTCCGCTCCTGCTACCAGAACATTTTAATTCCAAACCTGGCTTACTGGGGGGAGGAAAAAAAAAACAAACCGGAAAAAAAAAACCCAAAAGAGAAGCCTCTCTTCCCGGTGGCCGCAAAGGTACTGCCGGCTCCTCTGTAGAACAGTCCTGACAGCCGGTCTCCTACGGCGCGGGGCGCGCTCCTCCCCAGCCCCGGGGGAAGCACCTCGCGGCGGGCGGGCAGCGGCCGGGCGCTGCCGGGGAAGGCTCCGCTTTGCAGCCAGAGGCGCTGCCCTGCCCTCGCCGCCGCCGCCGCCGCCGCCGCGCTAGCGAGGCGAGGCTCCGCGGCCCCCGGCGCATCATTAGCTGAGCAAATCGGGGCTCGAGCTCATAAATAATGGCGAGG